>NC_077230.1:412580964-412641543 GCF_027887165.1 Monodelphis domestica | reverse complement strand
GAAAGAGAAAGAGACATAGAGGGAAGCAGACACAAAGACAGAGGAAGGGGAGAGAGAGAGACAGAGGCAGTAAGAGAAGGAGACAGAGAGGGAGACAGACACAGAGACAGAGGAAGGGAGAGAGAGAGACAGAGACAGTAAGAGAAGGAGACAGAGAGGGAGACAGACACAGAGACAGAGGAAGGAGAGACGAGACAGAAAGAGACAGAGGAAGGGAGAGAGAGAGACAGAGACAGTAAGAGAAGGAGACAGAGAGGGAGACAGACACAGAGGCAGAGGAAGGGAGAGACAGAGACAGAAAGAGACAGAGGAAGGGAGAGACAGAGACAGAGACAGTAAGAGAAGGAGACAGAGAGGGAGACAGACACAGAGACAGAGGAAGGGAGAGACAGAGACAGAAAGAGACAGAGGAAGGGAGAGAGAGAGACAGAGACAGTAAGAGAAGGAGACAGAGAGGGAGACAGACACAGAGGCAGAGGAAGGGAGAGACAGAGACAGAAAGAGACAGAGGAAGGGAGAGAGAGAGACAGAGACAGTAAGAGAAGGAGACAGAGAGGGAGACAGACACAGAGGCAGAGGAAGGGAGAGACAGAGACAGAAAGAGAAGGAGACAGAGAGGGAGACAGACACAGAGACAGAGGAAGGGAGAGAGAGAGAGAGAGACAGAAAGAGAAAGAGGAAGGGAGAGACAGAGACAGAAAGAGAAGGATACAGAGAGGGAGACAGAGAGACAGAGACAGAGAGAGAGAGAGGAAGACAGAGACAGAGAGATGGACAAAAAGAGGCTATGAGAGGAATGATGGAGAGGGGAGGAGAAAGATGAGAGGGAGGACTGCCTTTGCTCAAATTCCAACCTGACGAGGGCTGGTGAAGCTCTGAGGGGAGACATTTCAAGGAGCCCTGAACTAGAGAAGACTTTATAGACTTGACAGTAGGCTCCTGAGGGGGATGGTTCACCTTCCCTTTCATTCTGCCCTGACCTTATTCTCTACCATACCTGCCCCCACCTCCATCTTTAAAACAAAGCAAAATTCTTACCTTCCATCTTAGAAACAATATCGTGTATTGGTTCCAAGGCAAAAGAGCAGTTGGGGCTAGGCAATGGGGGTTGAGTGACTTACCCAGGGACACACAGCTAGGAAGTGTACAAGGTAAGATTTGAACCCAAGACCTCTTCTCTCTAGATCTGACTCTCAATCCATTGAGCCCCTAGATGCTCCCCTCCCTGCTCTGCACCCATCTTGTGTATTTCCAAGAAGACGAAATTCTGAGGTGCTCTGGCAGGTGATATTTCCCAGAGAGTCCAGCTATATGGAGGCTGAGAAGAGATTGGTGTTGGGGGCTTATTGTAGAGAGCAAAGGGATCTTCCCTGCCCAAGAGTCCTCTCATGGAAAGCTTATGGGGAGAAGCTGGACTCGGAGCAGCTCTTGGACTTGGATGAGATGCTTTCCTGGGCTCTGTCTTTCAGAGCAGTTGGGTTCTCTGCTAAATGCTGGTTTCTCATATCCATTCCTGGCCATGCCCCCGAGCTGTCAGAGGGAGGAAAAGGGCAAGCAGTCAGGAGACGAGGCCACGAGGAGATGGCGGTGTCTCTTGGAGCGAGCGTGTGGGGCAGGGGCCGTGGCATCCTGGTGGCCACTGAACACCTCAGCCAGAGGAAAGGGCACAGCCACTGTTCATTTACTCATTCATGAGCACTGACTGAGCGCCTACAATGTAGGTCAATAAGTCAAGGAGCATTAATTGACTGAGTATGTGCTTGGCATCATCCTGGGTCCTGGGACTGCAGAGATAGCCACAGAGCCAACACTGGTCCTCCAAGAGCTCTCTGTACACAAATGTCACCACAAAATACAAAGAAAGTAAATGCAAAGTAATGGGGGGAGGAAGTGCTGAGTCCTAACAGCTGGGGGAATCAAGGAAGGTCTCCTATAGGATGTGGCACTTGTGCTGAGCCCCGAAGGGAAATTAGGGGTCCTAAAAGGTGAAGAGGAAGTGTCTCAGAGGCAGGGGCAGCCTGGGTGAAGGATTCTGGGATGGAGTGGCTTACAGTCCAGAGAAACTGATGAAGATCTAATAGCTAGTAAGTGTCCAAGCCTGAATTTGAACCCAAGTCATGTGTAGATTTTAGATGGGCACCCTATCTACTTCACTACTCTGCCTTTCATTCAATTCACTTCAGTTCAGTTCAGTAGAACCCTCAGCTCCTTAGACAGGGAGGGGAGGCTGTGAAGGGTCCATGCTACAAAACTCAGAGTGAGCCCATGCTCAACATGCAAGAAGTGGGGCCAGGGGATGGGCTAGAGCTTCAGTCTCCCCTTCCATGATCCCTTCCCCCTGCCCCAGCTCAGTGGGGATGAGGACAATGTCCTCAGGAGACCAATTGCCTTTGGAAGTGGTGCTCTATTCCTTGCCAGTCAGCTTTCTCCTTGCTTTCTGTCCTGCTTGGCTTTGTTTTTTTTTTAATCCTTACCTTCCATCTTAGAATCAATACCGTGTCTTGGTTCCCAGCCAGAAGAGTGGTAAGGGCTTGGCAGTGGGGGTTAAGTGACTTGCTCAGGGTCACACAGCTACTTGAACCCAAGACTCCTATCTCTGTGCCTGACTCTCTGTCCACCATAGCTGCCCCCATTGCTTACCTTTTGAGCTCTGACTAGAAGAAGCCTAACTGGGCTATGTTGTAAGGACACAAACGTTAGGGCAAGAGAAGCTTTGGGGTCATTGGTGAGGGAGCTGGGCTAGATGATCTCTATGATTTCTATCAGCCCTAATTCTGTGATACAGTGTGATCACATTACTTCACCTCCCAGGCCTCAAGTTATTTCTTTTTCTTTTTTCCCCTTCAGTAATGTTTTATTTTTCCTTCCTATACATCAAAACAATGTTTGGCAGATTTCTTTTCTTTTTCCTATGTCCTCCCGACTCCAGGTCTGGCACTTTATCCACTGGGCCACCTAGTTGCCCCCTGGCATTCTTTTTCTAGCATTTTGAGCCCCACATTCTCTCTCTCATTCCTCGCCTCTGTCCCTGAGAGAGTAAGGCAATTTGCTATTGTTATGCATGAGCTGTCATCCAAACATATTTCCATATTTGTCATGTTGTGGAAGAAGGTCCATTAAAAAACCCATGAAGAAAAGAAAGATCTGTATGCAGTCTCCATCAGTTCTTTCTCTGGAGGTGGATGACATTTTTCATCATGAATCCTTTGGGATTGTCTTGGATCCTTGTATTGCTGAGAACAGTTAAGCCATTCACAATTGATCATCATACATTATTGCTGTTACTGTGTACAATGGTCTCCTGGTTCTGCTTACTTCTCTCTGCATCAGTTCATGCGGGTCTTTGCAGGTTTTTCTGCAATCTCCCTCTTATCATTCCTTTATTTTATTTTCTTTTCCCATTACATGTAATAACAATTTTCAACATACATTTTCTGAAATGATAAGATCCAAATTGGATTCCTTCCCCCCCTCCTTTCTGAGTTGATAAGCAATTTGATCTAAACTGTACACGTATGATCATGCAAAACATTTTTCTGAATTGGTCATTATTGTGGGAAAATACTCATTGAAAAACCCAAACTCCAAAATAAAAAAAACAAAAATAAAGTCAAAAACAGTGTACTTTGATATGCATTCAGACTCCAACATGTCTTTCTCTGGAGGCGGATAGCATTCTTTGTCATTAGTCCTTCAGAACTGTCCTAGATCATTGTATTGCTGAGAATCTGCTCATCATTTCTTATAGCAAAATAGTATTCCATCTCAGTCAAGCACAACTTGTCCAGACACTCTCTGACCGATGGGCATCTCTCAGTTTTCCACTTCTTTGGGCCTCAGTTTCCACAGTTGTAAATGAGAGGAGTGGGCTAGGTGGCTTCTAAGGTTCTTTCCAACTCTCATCCTAGAGACCAATATAGCTGCTTACAAGTTGATGCAGTAATAAAACTGTGAACCTCAGAGCTTGAACAAGCCTTGAAGGTATTTCATCCCATCCAACTTCCTTCTGAGGATAGAATCCCATCCTCTGTGTCATCCCAAACAGAGTCATTGGACCTCTGCTTATTATGAGGCTGCAGAGGGCCAGTGCAGTTTAGGGAGTGCTGGTTGTGGGACAAGGAGATTGGATTCCATTTTTTAAAAGTGTTTATATTGATGTCTTTTTTTTAATATCGCCTCCATTTCTCAATGTATCCCTCCTAATAACCATGAATAAGAAAGAGGAGAAAAGATCAGAGTTCAGCAAAACTAACCAGCACTTCATCTTGAGAAAAATCTGACATTAGCAGTGGTGTTCCATACTCTGTGGTCCTCCATATTTGCAAAGGAAGAAGGATGATATAGAGGAAGCAGGACTAAACTTCCGTTGAACTGTCAAAGTTTAGAAGTGACCATTTAGTCAAACACCCCATAGATCAATAATCCCTCACTATATGCCATAAACTGAGTGCTGGAGGCACAAAGATAGGAAGAAAAAAGTCATCCTGCCCTCAGTGAACTTATATTCTAAAGGAGGAGAAGCATAGGATCAAGGATCTAGGACCAGAGGGGACAAAAGAGACCATCTAATTCAAAGCCTCCACTTTACAGATAAGAAAGCTGAGGCTGAGGGAGATGAAGTGATTTAGCAAAGGCTACAAGTAATAATTTAAGATGACACAGGTAAGCATGGGGGGGGGGGGTAATGAAGTCAGTTTCTCTGACTCCAGAGGTGGAGCTGGAAGAATCCTTAGATTACAGCATTCCCAATCATCTCATTTTACAGTTGGGGAAACTGAGGACCACAAAAACTCTCCTAAATTAGGAAGTTTTGAAAATGGAGATTCATATTCAGGTGCTTGGAGAAGGAGCTGGCTGTCTTGGAGTGTCTCTCTTGGGGCATTGTTCCTCACTAGTTAGTGCCTTTAGGGGCCAAATGCCTTCACAGGAGCTGGAGAGTTATTGGAAGGGTGGCTTCGGATAACTTTGAAAAGGATTTTACAGACCTCTATGTAAATGTAGCCCGAGGGCTGGTTATTCTGGTCCTCAGCGCTGTTCCTTGGAGAAATCAGTGTCTTCTTAGATCCAGGTGCAGCCACTGAACTCCCTCGCTTCTCTTCCAACTTCCTGGGCTGAAAAAGAGAGGAAAGTGGGATGGGGAGGACATGATGAGAAAGGGCTTAGAGAGAGGAGGTGGGATGGAGAGAAGGGAAGCAGGAGCATCATGGGACAGAGAATATCCGAGTGGGGACAGACCTTAGAACACAGAAATAATAGGGATGGAAGGGGTGTTAGAACAGAGATTGTAAGAGCTGGGAAGAACCTTTAGAACATGGGATGTTAGAGAGGGGAAGAACCTCGGGATTTAAATGGGGAAGTTGGAAGAGATATTTAGAATACAGAGTGTCTGATCTGGGAGGAGTTGTCAGAGAATATCAGACAGTTGTAGAGTTAGGGGGCTTCTTAGAACAGAAAATATGAATGTTGGGGACCCTTAAAGTAGGGCAGTCAGTGGTGGGATGGGCCTTAAGAGATCACCTAGCTCAACTCCCTCCTTTAATAAATAAGGAACTAAGGGCAAAGATGGGCAAAGTGTAGAAGAGTGAATCATTGATATTCTCTGGGTCTTGCCAGGTGGGATGTCTGTTCTAATCTTCGTCTTTGTATTCACTCTATTAAGGGGGAGTCTGGGGAATCATCCAGGAGGAACACAAAGTACTAAGTGAATATCTTTCATTTACCTGACTCAGAGAAACAAATGGGAAGATGGTTCAACTGGCTAATATCCTGAACTGGTAGGGTTGGCAAACATCACCACCCAAACCAAGTTGCAAATAGCAGTCCTTTCTTTGCCTAGGAAAGTCCCAATGGAAGCTGGCCAGGTCTCTTTAATAAGCTGACAGGTTTCTTGTGAGGGGACACTTTTGCAAACTGCCAGGCCCCATGGAAGTAGCACCAGCTTCCCTTTCCACAGTATTTTCCTCCTAATTGCCCTGGGAGGGTGGGATTGTGACTTACTTGGGCAATTATATTCATTAGATAAGGCAGCTAAGTGGCATAATGGCTAGAGCTCTGAGGCTGGAGTTAGGAAGCGTCAGACATTTGCTAGCTGTGTAACCCTGGGCAAGTCACTTAACCTTCAATTTCCTCGATCTGTAAAAATGAACTGGAGAAGGAAATGGCAAAGCACCCTAGGATCTTTGCCAAAAAAAAACAAAAAACGAAAAACAAAAAACAACCCAAATGGGGTCATGAAAGTTGGGCCACTACTGAATAACAACAATTCATTTTACAGATGAGAGACTAAGGCTTGGAGGAGAGAGGAGACTAGCCTCAAGGTCAACTAACTGGAAAGTTAGTTTCCTTCCTTCCTTCCTTCCTCCTTCCTTCCTTCCTTCCTTCCTTCCTTCCTTCTTTCCTTCCTTCCTTCCTTCCTTCCTTCCTTCCTTCCTTCCTTCCTTCCTTCCTTCCTTCCTTCCTTCCTTCCTTCCTTTCTTCTTTCTTTCTTTCTTTCTTTCCTTTCTTTCTTTCTTCTTTCTTTCTTTCTTTCTTTCTTTCTTTCTTTCTTTCTTTTCTTTCTTTCTTCTTTCTTTCTTCTCTTTCTTTCTTTCTTTCTTTCTTTCTTTCTTTCTTTCTTTCTTTCTTCCTTTCTTCCTTTCTTCCTTTCTTCCTTTCTTCCTTCCTCCTTCTTCCTTCCTTCCTTCCTTCTTCCTTCCTTCCTTCCTTCCTTCCTTCTTTCCTTCTTCCTTCCTTCTTCCTTCCTTCTTCTTCCTTCCTTCCTTCCTTCTTCCTTCCTTTCTTCTTTCTTTCTTCCTTTCTTCCTTCCTTTCTTTCTTTCTTCTTTCTTTCTTTCTTTCTTTCTTTCTTTCTTTCTTTCTTTCTTTCTTTTCTTTCTTCTTTCTTTCTTTCTTTCTTTCTTTCTTTCTTTCTTCTTTCTTTCTTTCTTTCTTTCTTTCTTTCTTTCTTTCTTTCTTTCTTTCTTTCTTTCTTTCTTTCTTTCTTTCTCTCTCTCTCTCTCTCTCTCTCTTCTTTCTTCTTTCTTTCTTTCTTTCTTTTCTTTCTTTCTTTCTTTCTTTCTTTCTTTCTTTCTTTCTTTCTTTCTTTCCTTTCTTTCTTTTTCCTTTCTTCCTTTCTTCCTTTCTTCCTTCTCCTTTCTTCCTTCCTTCCTCTTCCTTCCTTCTTCCTTCCTTCCTTCCTTCCTTCCTTCCTTCCTTCCTTCCTTCCTTCCTTCCTTCCTTCCTTCCTTTCTTCCTTCCTTCCTTCCTTCCTTCCTTCCTTCCTTTCTTTCTTTCTTTCTTTCTTTCTTTCTTTCTTTCTTTCTTTCTTTCTTTCTTTCTTTCTTTCTTTCTCTTCTTTCTTTCTTTCTTTCTTTCTTTCTTTCTTTCTTTCTTTCTTTCTTTCTTTCTTTCTTTCTTTCTTTCTTTCTTCTTCTGCCCCCACCCCTCTCTTTCTTTATCTTAAAATTTTAAATCTTTACTTCTGTCTTAGCATCAATTCTAAGAAAAAAATGTGGCAATGAAGGGCTAGGCAATTAGGGTTAAGTGACTTGCCCAGGCTCACCCATCTATACCTGAGGCAAGATTTGAATCCAGGTCATCCCGACTCCAGGCCTGGTACTCTATCCACTGTGATAACTACCTGTCTCTAAGGAACAAAGTGGAATGGGAGAATTGATGTGTGGCTATCTCAGCAATACAAAAAGAGGCAGAGGGTTAAATTATGATATTAATTAAGCACATATTCCTAATTCAATCGTAAACTTCTTGAGGGCAGGAAAGGTCCTTTTCTTTCCTTGGTAGAATCTCTTAGTGCCCAGGACAGAGATTTATGCCCAAGGACCAGGTCCTAAAGCAATCCCTTATTATCAGTGAGTTAGTTGTAATTAACATCTATTAACTTGTAAAGAAACAGACCAGTCCCTATGGGGAATGGCACCACCTAGTGGTGGCCATGGGAAACCATTCTTATTCTAGAAGTTGAGATTTAGAAGGGTCTTAAGGATCAGACCAATCCCTCTTTTTTTTTTTAAACAAATGGGGAAACAAAGGTAAAGAGAAAGGAAGTGAGTGGTCTAAGGCCATACAACTGATAAGTACTAAGGGTCTGATTAAGAACCAAGTCCCATGTCTCTCAGTCTAAGGTTTTGTCCATTGTGTGTGAGAATTCTGGATTTGGCATCAAAGAAATGGGTATGGATCCCTTATTGTTTACTCCCTGGGTGGACCTTAGGCAAGTCACCTCTCTGGACCTCAGTCCCTTCATCTACAAAATGAGGGATGGGAGAGGGGGACTTTTGAGGTGCTTTTCAACTCTAAATCTGTGATATTATGAATTTCAGATCCCCATTTACAAATGGGGAAACTGAGGCCCATAGAAGATTGGAAAGGACTCTTATAAGGGGCAAACAGTAGCTCATGGTTGAGGAGAAATTGACTCCTGGCTTCTAGTCCTTTGAATTTTATATCCTTCTGCCCTCTTACACTTCTCTGGTGCTGCCATCCCTAACAATTATTATAATTATGTAGTAATGATTATGATAACTAGCATTTAGATGGCACTTTAGTGATTGGAAAGTCCTTTACACATATTATATCATTTGAGACTCACAGAATTCTTGTTACTGGCCATGAGACCAACCCCTCATTTTATAGATTTTCCCACTCAGAGAAATTAATTTGCCTGGGGTCACCCAGCTAGTGTAGCCTATTGTTAATCATTTTCTATTCTCTTGTGGTGATCCTTGTATGACCCAAACCAAGGTACTTCAGTTCTCTGGGTCTCAGTTTCCCCATTTGTAAAACAAGGTGGTTGCTCTAAGTCTATGATTCTAGGAATCTATTCTCTTTCTTTTCTTCTGGTATCTCTCTATCATGAACTCTCCAGTCCCTTCCACGTCTGTTTTTCCCCTCCTCTTTCTGTCTTACTCTCTGGCTTCCCTTTGCTCCTTGTTTTCCCTTGTCATCTGTTTCTTCATTTCTTCCTATTTTTTTTGTTCTTTCTTATCTCTCCATTTACCTCCCTTACCCTGTATCTTGCTATTCTCCTTCTCTCTTTCTTTGTGTTGTTTGTCCTTGCCTTCTCAGTCTAGCTGTCCGTTTCCTTCTCTCCTCTCTCTGACCACCTCTTTTCCTATCTTTGTCTTTCTGTCTCTCTTTTTCTTCTGTTTTGTTATCTTCATATCCCTCTCTTCCTTCTTCCCTCTCTCTTCCTTCTTTCCCCCCTCTCTCTTTTTCTTTCTTTCTCCTCTTTCTTTTTCTTCTTATCCTTCCTTCCTTTCTCTCTCCCCCTTTTCTTTGTCCCTTCCTCCCTCCTTCCTTTCTGCTCTTTATTTCTCTCTCTTTTTCCTCCTTTCTCTCTCTTCCCCTCCTTCCTTTGTTCCTTTGTTTGTTCATCCCGTCTTTCCCTCTCCTTCTCTCATCTCCTTCCCCCTCCTTCTCTCCTTCCTTCCTCCCCCCTCTCCCTATCCATTTCTCTCTTTCCCTATTACCCCTCCCCTCCCTGCTGCTTCTTCTTCTCCAGCCTTCCATCCCTCTCTTCCTTCCTCAGGGTGGGCCCAGCTCCCTGCTGGGGTCCTTCAGCTCCATCCAGGCCAGCCAGGTTGTATTGCATGCAACATTTATGCTGGGGCTTATGTAACACAAAGCATTGTGTTACAACAACTGCTCTGCCAAGGCATTCCAACAGAACAGCAAGGTCAGCTATTGCCTGGGCCATTAAAGCCCAGTGAGCCATGGGAGTCATTAGCCCAAGGCCCTGCTGCCTTACATAAGGCTGCTCCACAGGGCCTGGCCTCCACCTGCCACCGCCGATGGCTCCTCTTCCCTCCTGCCTGCTAGGAAGCTTGTCTTTGGCTGTGCAATTGGAAAGGATTTGGGGAGAGAATGCTGACCTGGATGGAAAGAGCCCTGGCTTAGCTTCAAGGTCTGGCTAAGCCCCTTATTGAATCCCTTTGCCTTTCTGGGCTTCAGGTTCTACCTTAAGTGGTGCTAGGTGATACAAGGCGGTATGTTAGGTGTCTGAGCACTTTCCTCCTGTGTGACGTTGAGTGAGTCACTTAATTTTGTGATCCTCCATTTCCTCATCTGAAAAATGAGGTTTCCCTTCACCACTGGGCTTCAACATTCCAGACTGATCAAGTATCATCACTCCCTCTCATGTTCTCTTCCATCTAGCCAGATGGCCTTATTGTTGTCCCTTGTGTGTAACCTCCATTTTTCACCTCCATGCCTTTGCATCAGCCATCCCCCAAGCCTGGAATGCCCTCCTTCCTCCCCTCTCTCTTAAAATCTCCTCGTTTTCCCTTTGGAGCCCAGAGCCAACACTACCACCTTCATAGAGCCTTTGTTGATGCCTCTAACTTCTAGGTTCCCCTGTTAAATTACCTAGTATTGATTTTGATAATAAATACTAAGAGGGATCCATGTTGTTTCCTTGGAAGAACACGGGCTCCTTGAGGGCTAGAAAGAATTCATTTTTGTCCTTGTAGTCTTGAGGTTTAGCACATTTGGAGAAATGCTCATTGATTTAATTGCTTGGTTGACTAGACAACCTCTGAGGTCCCCTTCAGCTCAAAACCTATGTTCTTGAGCACCTTCTAGCCTAACATTTGATCATTTCAAACGTGAAATACTCCTTGCTGGCCTAAGGTATAAGGATACTGTTCCACAGTGTTAGAAAGTCATCCTCCTGACAGGGTGAGGAACGTTGAGATGGATGGTTAATGAGCGAGTAAGCATGGCAGTGGTAGCCAAGCCAGCATCTCCTAGATCTTTCAGGAAGGGGGGGGAGAGAGAGAGAGACAGAGAGAGAGAGAGAGAGAGAGAGAGAGAGAGAGAGAGAGAGAGACAGAGAGAGAGACACGGAGAGACAGAGAGAGAGAGAGAGACGGAGAGACAGAGACAGAGAGAGAGACGGAGAGACAGAGACAGAGACAGAGAGAGAGAGAGAGACAGAGAGACAGAGAGAGACAGAGAGAGAGAGACAGAGAGACAGAGAGAGACAGAGAGAGACAGGGACAGAGAGAGAGACACACAGAGAGACAGAGACAGAGAGAGACAGGGACAGAGAGAGAGAAGGGAGAGAGAGAGAGAGAGAGAGAGAGAGAGAGAGAGAGAGAGAGAGAGAGAGACGAGAGAGAGAGAGAGAGAGAGAGAGAGAGAGAGAGAGAGAGAGAGGGGAGAGAGTGTATAGGGCAGGTTGATCAAATGAGATAATAATTTTTAATATTTTATTTTCCCCCTCTACTACATGTACAAATAATGTTTTAACATTTTTGGGTAAGTTTTGAATTCCAAATTCTCTCCCTTCTTCTGACCCTCCCTCCCTCCCTCCCCGAGACAGTAAGCAATGTGATATCAATTTTACATGTGTGATCATGGAAAACATGTTTCCATATTAGTCATTTTGTGGAAGAGATGAGATAATATTTGTAAAAAATATCACTTAGCACAGTGCCTGCCATGCAGTCAGCACTATATAAATGCTTTTCCCATTTCCTTTCTACTTCATCGGGGGATCACTGGCATTCCCAGGATCATAGTACATTGCTTGGCACGTAGTAAGTGCTTAATAAGCATTTTTTACATTCATTCCCTCATTTATTAATTCATTCATCCATAGATTCAGACCTGAAATAGATCTTAGACATGACAGTTCAATCCTCTCATTTTACAGATGGAGCCCAGAGAGAGGAAGCAACTAGCCTGAGGTCACACAGCAATTAAGCAGCAGAGGCTGGATTTGAACCCAGAAAGTTAGAGTGCCAGCAGCCAAGTCCACTTTAGAAGCTAGGCCAAGCATCAACCCAAGGGAGCCTGGCCGGGTTGATCCATCTAGCTATTGCCCAGGGATGGCACTCTGGGCTTCGTTGAGTATCAGCCTTCTCTCCTCAAACTTGTGGGGCAGATCAGTTGCTGAAAAGGTTCCCTGAGGCTCCATCAGACCCTACCCCCCCCCCACTCTGGGCCTCCTCCTTCTTCATCGGATCACAGTCTCTGTTGCCATAATTAGGCCCCTGATGGCTAATTGCAGGATCCCTGGTGATGGGTTTCTCCCCAGTTGTTGAAGTCACTCAGACCCACGTAGGATTCTATTCTAGGTGGGAGCGGGCTCCCCGCCTTGGAGGCTTGCCTGTCAGTCTCATCCTGTGTACAAGGTGAGCCCAGCCAGGGTACCGGGATCTGCTCTGGGGATGCTCAGACGGATGCCTGCAGAGGACGAAGGAGGAGAGGTGACTCCACGCAAACATTTGTCTTCCAATCCATTTACCGCTTCTGCAGGAGATCAGGCTGCCTGCTTCTCTCTGGCCATCGGGCATTCAGTTCAGCAACTGCAAGCTTCCATAGCCCCAGAACCATCAGGGAGCCGTGGGGGGAGTTTCCTTCCCTTTTCTTCACCCCCATAATAACACAGTATCATTGATGGCAATTCAAAAGCACTCACGATCGTGCTATTCAGGGAGCTCAAGGTTGAGCTCAGCTCATGTAGCTTGTGTTCTAGGTTAAAGCTACCAAGCCCAAGGCCCCTGAAGGTGGAACAGGCAGTTTTTGTCAGCAGAGGAGGAAACAATTACTTTTATTATGATTATTGTTCATCCTTCATTTCAAAGAGGATTGATGTTCATGGGGAACTCAAGGAGGAAACCATACAAACTGAGAGAAGACAATGTCAAATCCTAGAACTTCTTCTTAGTACTTGCATGGCTGTGGACAAGTCCTCCCCCTTCTCTGAACCTCAGGTTCATAAGATGGAGAGGGAGTTGGATGAGGTGTCCCTTCCCCTGTTCTGACTTTGTGTGTTCTGAAGGCACCCCCAAATCCAGCATTCTATGCTTTAGGGTTCCTCCCTGTCCCAGCACCTTATTTTAAAAGATCCCTCCCTGTCCTGACATCCGATGCTCTATTTCAAGGGTTATTAACATGGAGTCCGTGGCCTCTAAGGGTTCCAAGATAATGGGGTGCCAAGAACTTGGATGAAAAAGGATGACATCGTTATTTTCACTAACCCCTATCTGAAATCTAGTCTCTCCTTCAATTGTACTCTCACAGAAGGGAGCCATGTGTTTTACCAGACTGTCCTAGGGACCTATGACATAAAGAAGGTTAATGGCTCTAAGTTCTCTCCTGTCTCTGATGTTCTCTATTCTAAGGTTCCTCCCAGCTTTGTGTTCTGTGTTCTAAGGGCCCTCCCAGCTCTAACATTCCCTGCTCTAAAGTTCCTCCCAACTCTGAAATTCCCTGTTCTAAGGTTCCTCCAAGTTCTGGCATTTTGTGTTGTAAGGATCCTCCAAGTTCTGGTATTTTCCATTCTAAAGTTCCTTCCAGCTCTGACATTCTCTGTTCCAAGGTTCCTTCAAGCTATGAAATTCTGCATTCTAAGGTCTCTCCCAATTCTGACATGTTATGTTCTAAGGTTCCTCTCTGCTCTGCCTTCTATGTTCTAAGGTTCTTCATAGCTCTGATATTCTTTGTTCTATGTTCTAAGGCTTTTCCCAGCTCTGACATTTTGTGTTGTAAGGATCCTCCAAGTTCTGATATTTTCCATTCTAAAGTTCCTTCCAGCTCTGACATTCTCTGTTTCAAGGTTCCTTCAAGCTATGAAATTCTGCATTCTAAGGTCTCTCCCAATTCTGACATGTTATGTTTTAAGGTTCCTCTCTGCTCTGCCTTCTATGTTCTAAGGTTCTTCATAGCTCTGATATTCTTTGTTCCATGTTCTAAGGCTTTTCCCAGCTCTGACATTTTGTGTTGTAAGGATCCTCCAAGATCTGATATTTTCCATTCTAAAGTTCCTTCCAGCTCTGACATTCTCTGTTCCAAGGTTCCTTCAAGCTATGAAATTCTGCATTCTAAGGTCTCTCCCAATTCTGACATGTTATGTTCTAAGGTTCCTCTCTGCTCTGCCTTCTATGTTCTAAGGTTCTTCATAGCTCTGATATTCTTTGTTCTATGTTCTAAGGCTTTTCCCAGCTCTGACATTTTGTGTTGTAAGGATCCTCCAAGTTCTGATATTTTCCATTCTAGAGTTCCTTCCAGCTCTGACATTCTCTGTTCCAAGGTTCCTTCAAGCTATGAAATTCTACATTCTAAGGTCTCTCCCAATTCTGACATGTTATGTTCTAAGGTTCCTCTCTGCTCTGCCTTCTATGTTCTAAGGTTCTTCATAGCTCTGATATTCTTTGTTCTGTGTTCTAAGACTTTTCCCAGCTCTGACATTTTGTGTTGTAAGTATCCTCCAAGATCTTATATTTTCCATTCTAGAGTTCCTTCCAGCTCTGACATTCTCTGTTCCAAGGTTCCTTCAAGCTATGAAATTCTGCAATCTAAGGTCTCTCCCAATTCTGACATGTTATGTTCTAAGGTTCCTCTCTGCTCTGCCTTCTATGTTCTAAGGTTCTTCATAGCTCTGATATTCTTTGTTCTATGTTCTAAGGCTTTTCCCAGCTCTGACATTCTGTGTTTCCTCCTGAAAATTCTTTGATTTTCATGACTAGGTGCAATGGCTCCCTGGGGTCATTCACATTTCCCAGGAAAGTCACAGAGATGAGAACATTTGTGAAGAAAGAAAGAAGGAAGGAAACAAGTGATGCCTACCTTCTATGTGCCGGGCACTGGGCTAAGTGCTTTGCAAACATTATCTCATTTTAGCCTTACAACAACCCTGAGAGGTAGGCACTATTATTATCCCCATTTCACAGAGGAGGAACCTGAGGCAGACAGAGGTAAAAAACTTGCCCCAGGCCACCCAGCTAGTAAGTACCTAAGGCCATATTTGATCTCTGACCTTCCTGGCTTCTGGCACAGTGCTATATCCAAGTCTGCTGCCTGGGCAAATGTCTTTCTTCTCTAGACCTCTTCCCAAGGAGGAGTCTGGCTGATCTAGTGGACCAGTATACCAGACTCCTGTGAGATAACAGACAGCCTGGGTTGTGATGGATAGACAGCAAGTATCACCTTGAGTGACTGCATTCAAATCCTGCTTTTACCACTTAATTTTTCAGTGGACCCAGGCAACTCTCTATGACTAGAAATGACCAAAGAGTTTTGATTGGCATCAGGGGAGGGAGTTTCCACACTAGAAATTCTCAACACAGATGAGTGAATTCTCTGGTCCTGAATAACAACAGTAAGATAAAATGGATCTCAATTCAGTCTTGGCTAGGCTGTATTTCCTTTCTAGCTGACTCTGGGCATGTCCCTTCATCACCTGAGGTCTCAGTTTCCTTATCAGTAAAATGAAGGGTCTAGTCTCTTCTAGCTCCAAATATATGAAACCCTTCAAACAAAAAGTCTTCATTGATTTTCTCCCTAAGGAATTCTTACCTTGCCTTGTGTCATGGACTTCTTTGACAGTCTATAGCCCCCTTCTCAGTATGTTTTAAATGAATAAAATAAAATACCTTGAATCATATAGGAAACCAATTATGTTGAAATATAGTGATCTAAGAAAAACAAGTTCACAAACCCCAGATTAAGAACTGCAGATCTGTGTCTAGCCCCGTTGTATCCACAGTGAGGGGAAGAGAGAAGGACTTTAGAGTTCACTATCTAGTAGGGGAAACAAGACTCATATTTGCAGAACTGGAAAATAGCAAAATAGGGTATGGTTAAGAATATAAGAATAAGGTATATTGTGTGGTCCACATGTGTGGGAGCTCAGAGAATCAGAAAAAATTAAAGGACCAAGTAGACAGGGAAAGTTTCACAAAGAAAATACAACTTGACCTGGGCACTGAAGGCTAATTAGATTTACTTTATTATGAAATTTGTTATTATTATCTTCTTATTCATATTATTGGGTGCTCTATATAACAGCCAAGATGTCCTACTTGCTGTTTCCAGGGTATGATCTCTAAGCTTGAATTTTTGTATCCTTCTTGCCCAAGCCTAGAATACTATCCTATCTGACTGCTGCTTCTTGGGAATTCCAGCTCCCTTCAAGGTTTTGGTCAAATGCCACCACCTTCAAGAGATCTTTCTTGATGCCTCCCACTATTAATGCTCTCCACCAAATTGTTGTTTTTCAGTCATTTCAGATGTGTATGACTCTCTGTGACCCCATTTAGGGTTTTCTTGGCAGAGATACCAGAGTGGGTTGTCATTTCCTTCTCCAGCTCATTTGACAGATAAGAAAACAGAGGCAAACAGGATTAAAAGACTGGCCCAGGTTCACAGAAATAGTTAAGTGTCTGAGGTCAGATGAACTCAGGTCTTCCTGACTTCAGGACAAGCACTCTATCCACTGCACCTACTTCTCTGTGTTCACATTGTCTCCCCTCTCCCTAGCAGAAAATAAGCTCTTTGACAATAGAGTCTATTTCATTCTTCTCATTATATCTCCAGTAACTAGCATGCATTAGACCCTCAATCAATGATCCTTAAAATGAATTAAACTGAGCAGGATGAAGTTTTGCTTTTTCTGAGAGATTTTTCTTAGGCTACCTGGTTTGAAGATGGGGTTTCCACCTTTAATACCCATCCTCTTCCTCAACAGCCCCATTGGCCCAGGAACCATCAGCCACATCCTTACCTCATAAGAGAATATAACCCAACCTGGGATGATCCCAAAGGGCATCCCCAGAGAACCAAACAGGCACCATCCCATCTAACATGGCCCAGAGGTGGGACACTAGGAAAACTGATAACATTCCCAATCTTCTCTCTAATGCCTCCTTATGCAATCCAAGGCCCACCTGGGCACTGATCGCCAGCATGGGAAGCTTGCTTTTGTCTGGGCCCTTCTCTCATTTTAGAGGTCAAAGATCAGGGTGGTGTGTCCATCATCCCCAAACCTTCCACATTAGAACTGAGTTCTCCTATTCAGAATCTTCTAAATTGGGTGGGAAATGGAGTAAAAATGGGGTATTTCATCTTGAGTCCTTACTAGTGTTACATTCAAGAATAGGACGTTTTGAGACCAGATGCTAGTGAAAAACACACTTTCTAAAATTAGCCAGTTGAGAATTGCACATTTATCCAATGAAATGTATTGATTTGGCTCCAACCCTCTCTCTGTCTGTTTTTTTCTCAGTCTCTTCAGTATTTCCCTTTCTTTCTGTGCCTTTTCCCCTCTGTCTCTCTGTCTTCCTTTCTCTTTTTTTCTCAATTTCTCTTTTGGTGTTTTTCTGTTTCGGTGTCCCTTCCTTCCTTCCTTCCTTCCTCCCTTCCTCCCTTCCTTCCTTCCTTCCTTCCTCCCTTCCTTCCTTCCTTCCTCCCTTCCTTCCTTCCTTCCTTCCTTCCTTCCTTCCTTCCTTCCTTCCTTCCTTCCTTCCTTCCTTCCTTCCTTCCTTCCTTCCTTCCTTCCTTCCTCCCTCCCTCCCTCCCTCCCTCCCTCCCTCCCTTCCTCCCTTCCTTCCTTCCTTCCTTCCTTCCTTCCTTCCTCCCTTCCTTCCTCCCTTCCTCCCTTCCTCCCTTCCTCCCTCCCTCCCTCCCTCCCTCCCTTCCTCCCTTCCTTCCTTCCTTCCTCCCTTCCTCCCTTCCTTCCTTCCTTCCTTCCTTCCTTCCTTCCTTCCTTCCTTCCTTCCTTCCTTCCTTCCTTCCTTCCTTCCTTCCTTCCTTCCTCCACTTATCTTTCTCTTTCCCTATCTTCATTTCTCTATCTTCCATGCTATCTCCTTCCCTCTGTTCCTCTTTTCTCTGTCACACTTTGACTCTCACTTTATTTTTCTACATTTCCCCCTCTCTCCTTCCCTTTGCCTGTCCATATCCATTTTCATTTCAATTAGCACAAATCATATTTTCAGAAGCACTTGACACCTCCTCCCTCCAGGGAACACACAGTGGAAAGCTACTCTTCAGTGGGACCTACTACCTGGGGCCTATTGAACAGAAGATCATCTTGGGAATCTTGGCTATAGCCAGCCTCTTGGAAGACTCTCCTCCAGAGAACTGAGTGCTCTAGATTATCATTACTGTTTCCTGAATGGTTACTAACTGCTGTTGGGGATGCAGAAGTACAAGATACAGTTCTGTTCTCAGAGAGTTTCTGATGAAATCAAAAAGCAAGATAAGACAACTAACCGTTAAAAGCAAAGTTATATTGTCTACTCTTTGGGGTGTTTTCTGATACAGTTGAAAAGGCCTTAGATTTGGAGTCTGAAGACCTGCCTTCAAATGCCATTTTGGTCACCTCTGTGACTCGGGGTGAGCCACTTAATTCCTCTGGTCCTTAGTGTCTTCATCTGTAAAATGATGGCATTGAATTAGATGGCCTTTGAGGGTTCTTCCAGGTCTAAGTTCATGCTACCATTAACTTAGCCTCCATGCATCTCAATTTTCTGATCTGTAAAGTGAAGATATTGGACTAAGTAGGTTCTGAGGGCCCTTCTAGCTTCAAACGTGTATGTGTATGGTCCTTCTCTGGGCCTCCGTTTCCTTCTCTGTAAAATAAATTCATTGATGCAGACGACTACCAAGGTTCCTTCTAGCTCTAAGTCCCAGAATCTCAAGACCTTTTTTTTTTTTAAGGCAGATAAAAAGAAGCAGCTAGGTGGCTCTATGACTAGAGTTAGGCCTGGAGATGGGAGGTCCAGGGTTCAGATATTTTCTAGCTGTGTGACCCTGGGCAAGTCACTTAACCCCAATTACCAAGCCTTTACTGTTCTTCTCCCTTGGAACCAACACACAATATTGATTCTAAGACAGAAGGTCATGGTTTAAAAAAAGCAGAGAAAAATGATTTAACATCAGGGGACATGAATGAAAGAGTATTCCCCCATTTCTGCCAATGGATAGTGCTAGACTTGGAGTCAGAAAGATCTGAGTTTTGATCTGGCCTGAGACACTTTATTAGTCATGTGTTTTTGTGCAGGTTACTTAACTTTTGTTTTTTCTCCCTCAGTTTCCTCATCTGCAAAATAAGAGTAATCATAGCATCTACATCCCAGGGTTATTTCTTCAAATAAATGAGAAAATATTTATAAAATGCTTTGCAAATTTAAAGCACGATATTAATGCTATTATTGTTATGAGATTATTATTGTTCTTCAGTTGTTTTATTTGTGTTCAATTTTTCATGACCCCATTTGGGATTTTCTTGGCAAAGATACTGAAGTGGTTTGCCATTTTCTTCTCCATCTCATTTGACAGATGAGGAAACTGAGACCAACAGGGTTTAGTGACTTGCCCAGAGTCACACAGTTAGAAAATGTCTAAGATCGGATTCAAATTCAGGTCTTCCTGACTCCAGGCCTGGTTTTCTATCCATTGCACCACTAATATTATTATTATTCCCTCTCCAATGAAGGAATAACTCTATGAAGTAGGTACTGAAGTTATTTTTAACCTTATTTTACAGATGAGGTTCAGAGATGTTGTAAGCTTGTCTTTTAATCACATATAGAATAAGTGTCAGAGGTGGGATTTGAACCTGAGTCTTCCTGACACAAGATCCACTTGGGTTAAGCCCCCCCAACTCTAATGGAAAGAATTGGAACTCTAGGAAAGAGTGAAAATCCCAACTCAGCATCCCCTTCTTCCTCCCCATCCCCCCAACCCTAAGAGCTGTGCCCAAAGCCCACACATCCCAAGGGTCACAGTGAGCTTCCTGAGTGTGCCTCCTCACCATACCCAGGTCTGGCTTCAGTCTCCTGCTAGCAGTCAGGACCCCTTTTGCTTCTTGGGACAGTGAGGACCTCCCTGGGCCATGGAGCTGGGTCTTCTGCCTATCAGAGATGGGGGAGAAATCCCAGGTCTGCTCAACAGTCAAAGGCAAACAGTGCTCTCCTTCCTGCATCTTCCTCCTTCCTGCCTCTAGTTATCCTGAATTTCAGTCCCCATCATAAGTCCCTGCGTGTCGCCACCAGGCCTGCTATTCTTAGCAAATTTGTCTTGGAACAGAAATCCTTCCATGGCTTCCAATGTGCATGGAAACGTGGGTCAGTGGAGTCTTCTTTATTCCAGAATGAACCCAGGGCTCTGCTGTGTTGTTCTGTTTTTCTTCCTTCTCTTTCTCTTCTATGTCAGTCCTTTGTCTTCCTCCTTTTCTTGTTCACCTTCTTTATCTCTTCTGTTTCCCTGTCCCCATTATTCTTTTTATTCCTTATTATATGTTGATATACATTAAGTTATTTTATATCTAATAAATATTATATTTAACACTTATATTGCAGTATATAATGTATATTATATATATTTATTCACATATGGGAAAAAAAAACTTTTTCTGTCTTCATTCCTTAAAATTAATTCTCAGTTTCCTTTAAGACTCACCTCAGATACCATTCTTACAGAAAACATTCCTTCATTCCCCACTCCTGACAAATTGTCTCTTTTTCTCTGTCTCCGTCTCTCTATCTCTCTCTATTCTCTTTCCCCCTCCCTCCTTCCCTCCCTCTCTGTCAGTCTCTCTGTCTTTGTCTGTCTGTCTCTTCTTCCTTTCCCAAGTGACCTGAAACTCTTCTTCCCTGTGACTGGAGAATCCCCAAGAAGATCAAGCCCGGATAATTAATCTTTGTTCTATATAGTGGTTATCTCAGCTCAAACAAGTGGTTAGTTGGACCACAGAAATTCCAGGACTCTGAATACCCACTCTGGTCACTGGCTTGGAAGCCCTGTGGCCCAGGATCACTGGTTTTGCTTGATGCTTGGGCAGGTCCCTCAAGCCAAGAGAACAGTCTTGGGAATCTAGGTTCAGCCAAGGATGATTAGACCACATTCTATCCAGACTAGGAGGCTTCTAGTGCCAGCATTGACTTTGAGGATGTGCTAGAAGGAACTTGTATTCTGTCCAATGTCAATCTTCCTTCCTTCCTTCCTTCCTTCCTTCCTTCCTTCCTTCCTTCCTTCCTTCCTTCCTTCCTTCCTTCCTTCCTTCCTTCCTTCCTTCCTTCCTTCCTTCCTTCCTTCCTTCCTTCCTTCCTTCCTTCCTTCCTTCCTTCCTTCCTTCCTTCCTCCTTCCTTCCTTCCTTCCTTCCTTCCTTCCTTCCTTCCTTCCTTCCTTCCTTCCTTCCTTCCTTCCTTCCTTCCTTCCTTCCTTCCTTCCTTCCTTCCTTCCTTCCTTCCTTCCTTCCTTCCTTCCTTCCTTCCTTTCTTCCTTCCTTCCTTCCTTCCTGCCATCCTTCCTTCCTTCCTTCCTTCCTGCCATCCTTCCTTCCTTCCTTCCTTCCTTCCTTCCTTCCTTCCTTCCTTCCTTCCTTCCTTCCTTCCTTCCTTCCTTCCTTCCTTCCTTCCTTCCTTCCTTCCTTCCTTCCTTCCTTTCTTCCTTCCTTCCTTCCTTCCTTCCTTCCTTCCTTCCTTCCTGCCATCCTTCCTTCCTTCCTTCCTTCCTTCCTTCCTGCCATCCTTCCTTCCTTCCTTCCTGCCATCCTTCCTTCCTTCCTTCCTTCCTTCCTTCCTTCCTTCCTTCCTTCCTTCCTTCCTTCCTTCCTTCCTTCCTTCCTTCCTTCCTTCCTTCCTTCCTTCCTTCCTTCTTTTTTCTTTCTCCCTCCCTCCTTCCTTCCTCCCTCCCTTCCTCCTTCCCTTCTTTCCTTCCTTCCTCCCATCCTTCCTTTCTCCTTTCCCTCCCTCCTTCCCTCATTCCTTCCCTCTTTCTTTCCTTCCTTCCCTCCCTCCCCTCCCTCTCTCCCTCCCTTCCTTCCTTCTTTCCTTCCTTTAATATACTCAGAGCTTGAGAAACTGAGGCAGTTGTTCTGCAGATTCTGCTCTTTGTTGATTGATTCAAGAAACATTGATTCATCCCCTCATATATACTTAAAGAGATAATGAAGAATAGAAGGACCTGATATGCTGTGGTTCATGGGGTCACAAAGAGTTGCACAACTGAATGAACAACAACATATATTTGACATTGTGCTAAGTGGCACTGAAGATAGAAGGATTAAAAGTGGCATAGTCCTGGCTTTTAAGGGACTTATATTCTCCTTGGGAGAGATGATCTGTACACAGATAAGTATAATATGAAGACAGCTAGATAGCCCAGTGGACAAGCTGCCAGGCCTGGAATTGGAGGGATCTGAGCTGAAATTTGGCTTCAGACACTTTCTGGGTAAGTTATTTAACCTTGCATTGCCTGGCCCTTGCCCTTCTGTCTTAGAACTAAAACTAAGATGGAAGATAAAGGTTTAAAAAAGAAGTATAATATGAGGAAGGAGTGGAGAGGTGGGTAGGCTGAGAACAAGAGATCCTGCCAAGGTGCCATGAAGAATTTGAGAGAGGGAGATCACTTTCAAGGTCGAGCCTACCCCAGATATCATCCTTGTCCTCAGGAAGCTTACAGAGAGAGTTCCTATGTTGGACTTTATTAAGGAACCAAAAGAAAAAGTCAGGGTACCTCCTCTGGGGAACTCAGAGTCAGCCTTAGGGAGATAGAGCTGATATTTATCTAGGCTCTAAGAATCAAAGGCACTTTCCCTAGCAACTCTTGTTTGGGTCCCACAATAACCTCATGGAGTCATTTTATGGGTATTATCATACCCATTTTAAAGAGGAGGAAATTGAGGTGAAGTGACTTGACCTAGTAAATGTCAGAGATAGTTCTCGTCCAATCCCAAGTCTCATTTCTTTCGACTATTCCATTAAATTCTGAAAAGACTCTCAGAAGACTCATAGAATCCAGACTGGAGGAGTGAATCAAGGTCAAAGAGCATTCTGGAGGCTGGAAAAGTGGGGTCCAAAAAGTGATACTTACCAGAGTAGGCTCCTGGGAGATTCTGAGCGACTACCCAGAATGCCTTGGTCTGGAGTGAGGCTGCTTTCGTTTTGCTATCCTGCGCTCCATTTCCCCATTGAGGAAGGATGTCGGAGTCTGCGTAGGTTCCTTGGACCCTTCTGTTCCGTGATCAGGATATGATGCCTTCTCCTCTTTAAGGCTGACTACCTTGGAGAAGAGGTGGTGGGAAGGGGGAAGAGAAGGAGAGGGAAACCTGAAGTTATGAATATTTCCTTTGACAAAAGCAAAATTTCCAGAGCCTGTCATAACAGACCGCAGTCAGAGCCAAATGGAAGGAAGCCTTCCTGAGTCTCACGCTTGTCTCTAAATGGGACTGGTACAGACACAGCCGAGAGGAGAATTCGGGGCACAGTGTCAAACTCTCCAAGAAATTGAGAAATCGTCACAGCTCTGCCACTGGTGCTGGCAAACGCCAAGGAAGACTGTCACCAACCCCAGTGTGGGACCAGGCAGGCAGCCTTGGATCCAGTTTCTGCACCTGGATGGCACCGAGTATGTTACCCAGGGCTGTACACAGAGGGAGTTGATGGTGGTGCCCTGGATGCCATGCCCTGTCCTGGGAGGCGAGAAAGCTTTCTATCTTCTTCCTGGGTCCTTCCACATGCAGAGTACAATGTTGAATTACAGGGATGGGGAAGGGAATAGGGAGGAAATGGAAGAACTGGAAAGGATCCAAGGAAGGGCAACTAGGATGGGGATGGTCCTCAAATTCATGGCATATGAGGATGAATTGAAGGAAATAGGGTCCTTCAGGCTGGAGAAGAGAGGACTTGGGGTGACAAGAGTGTCTGTGGTAAACACTTACGTTTTTAGTACCAGTTTTTTTTATTCTTATTCTCTGTCTTGGCATTAATACTTAAGTTGGTTCCAAGGCAGAAGAATGGTAAGGGCTAGGCAGTCAGAATTAAGTGACTTGTCCAGGGTCACACAGCTAGGAAGTGTGTGAGTCAGTTTTGAACCCTGGAGTGCCTGTCTCTAGACTTAGAGTATCAATTCTAAGACAGAAGGGCAGCAAGGACTGGGAATCGGGCTTAAGTGACTTGCCCAAGATGACGTTTTATTTTCTGTCTCAGTATCAATTCTAATATAGAAGAATGGCATGAGCTAGGCAGTCAGAGTTAAGTGACTTGCCCAGGGTCACACAGCTAGGAAGTGTCTGAAGTCATATTTGAACCCAGGACCTCCCAACTCCAGGCCTGGTGCTTTATCCACCAAGCCACCTAGCTGGTATTAAGTATTTGGGAGACTGTTGTGTAGAAAGGAGATTTAATTTGTTCTGTTTGGATTCAGAGGGTAGAATGAGGGGAAGCTGGTATAAGGACTGGGGAGAGTTAGAAGAGGGCTATCTAGATTGGTTGTCATTCCACAAATATAATGTTAATGTGGAATGGGCTGCTTGGGGAACTAGAAGCCTTCAAGCAGAAGCCAGAGGACCACTCCTCAGTTGCTTCAAAGTATGGATTTCTTTTTCCCTTCGGGTTGAACTGGATGGTCATTGAGTACCTTCTGACTCTCAAATTCTGTGATCCTGAAATTCTTTTAAATGCTTCCTGCCCAACATTCATTTCCCAGCAGCTGCTCCTCTTGGTTCTGCCCCCACCATCATGTTCCTTCCCCTTCACTCTACCAAGAAAAACTCTCCAGGAAGCTCATTCTCATGGCAAGCATCAGTTTGGGTATTCACACCTTCTCGTGACCCTCCTTTACTGCCCTCCTGCTTTGGAACCTATACCCAATATTGATTCTAAGACAGAAGGTAAAGGTTTAAAAAAATTGGGGTAAGAATTCATCAGGAGAAGAGGGGAGGAGGAATCTGGGCCAGGCACGGAGAAGAGCCTGAGCCAATGCAGGATGGTACAGGGCATGTTGGCAGGGATGTGGTGAGTGCAGAGAGATCTTTTGAGCCAATATACGTACATGTGGATGTCAATACTGTGTCATTTTGAGAGGGGCACTAGCAATGAAAAGATCTCATGTAGGATGCAGTAAATAAAATGCTGGACTCTGTGATCTAGAAGACCTGAATTCAGATCTGACTTCAGACATTTAATAGCTAAGTGGCCCTGGGCAAGTCAGTTATCTTCTCTGAGAAGCCTCAGTTTCACTTGCCTGTAAAATAGAGATACTAAAGCATCTGGCTAATAATGAATGAAAGGGAGGAAGGAAGGAAGGAAGGAAGGCAGGAAGGAAGGAAAGCAGGAAGGAAGGCAGGAAGGAAAGAAGGAAGGAAGGAAGGAAGGAAGAGGAAGGAAGGAAGGAAGGAAGGAAGGAAGGAAAAAGCACCTGGTGTCCTGGGTTGTTGTATCAGAGTAGATCATGTATGTAAAGCATATTGTAAACTTTAAAGTGCTTTGTAAATGCTAGCTATTGTTATTATTAATTTTCACTTTGAAAGAAGGTGGGGATTTCATGAAGCAGAAATGAGAAAAGAGAAAATCCCTGACATGGGAGATAAACTAGGCAAAGACCCAGAGGAAGGAGATGAAATTAAACATGAGAAATTGTGATTCCTTTACACATGTCTTTGATAGTGCTTTTTGAACCATATTTTGGGTATAATTCATTGCCAGTAGGATATTTTCACCTTCTTTTTACCTACTGTGACTTCCTGCTATTCTTTGGGTCACCTCTATCTTTGCTCTTATCTGCAGAATCTATTATACTAATTATATCAGCTTTGGGGCTTCTTGTAAGGTGAGCAGGTGTTTAAAAGAAAGGAATCTAGCTACTCACACAGGGAAAACAAAGTGGATGAAGAAAGAAACATAAATTTATTTATATATCATTTTTAAAAATCTTACCTTCTATTTTAGAATCAATTCTGTGTATTGGTTCCAAGGCAGAAGAATGGTGAGAGCTAGGCAATGGGGGTTAAGTGACTTCCCCAGGGTCACCCAGCTAGGAAGTATCTGATCCAGATTTTAACCCCAGGACCTTCCCATCACTAGGCCTGACTCAATCATTAGCCACTTAGCTGCCTCCTCACCAACTGCCTTCTGGATATCTCAAATTGGATGTCCATTTTAAGCATCTTAAACACAATGTGTCCAATGGAATGTATTATTTTTCCCCTCCAAATCCTCTCTTCTTTTCAAGGACACCACCATCTTCCTAGTGAACTCTGGCTCGAAAACTCTGTCATCCCTCAACTCCTCTCTTGCACTCACCCCACAGATCTCCAATCCATTATTAAATCTCATCTTTCTATTTGACAATACCTCTCTTTGATTTTCCTCTTCTCTCTACTCACAGAGCCATCACTCTAATTTGGACTCCTTACCTCCTGTCTCTAGAATCAATACTAAGTGCCAATGCAAGAAGACTGGTAAGGGCTGGGCAATCGAGGTCAAGTGACTTTCCCAGACAGCTAGGAAGTGTCTGAGGTCAGATTTGAACTCAAGACCTCCCATCTCTAGACCTGGCTTTCAATCTACTGAGCACCTAGCTGCCCCTGAAAATATGCATTTATTTAGTGGCCATTGTGTTAAGCACGTTCACAAATATGTTCTCATTTGATCCTCACAACTCTTCAAGGCAGGCATTATTATTATTCCCATTTTACAGTTTCAGAAACCAAGGCACATAGAGTTAAAAGTGAATTTTGAGACCGGTATGTGGCACAGTGTAAGGTTGGGAGTTGGAAGGACCCAGATACTTTCTGGCTGTCTAATCCTGGGCAGGTCACAACCTCATTTCCCTAGCCATTGCCCTTCTGTCTTAGAATTGCTATAAGATAGAGAAGCTTTTTTTTTTAAGTGACTTACCAAAGTCACACAGCTAGTAAGTGGGGCTGTATTTGAACCCAAGTTTGCTCTAGGCCACTTCTTACCCAGACTGTGGCAAGGAGCTTGATGGGTAGTCAGCCTATTGAGTTACCCCAGCACTAGTTTGGACTGGCACAGCAGAGGGACTATTCCTAGGGTCTTCAGTTGAAGAGAAGGATAGTGGGTTGGCTTGGATTGGAGGAAAGGCAGAGAGCTTGCAGTGATCCTCTTCCTGGAGGCCTTTGGCATCCCTGGTCCTTCCCATGGGCTATGTTGCCTCTGGTGGGGATGTCTCCTGGGAATGATCTAGGAAGTGGATGGGAAGGAGTGCCCTCCCTCTCTGCCTTCTCCTCTTCCCGGAATCCTGGGGTGACTGAGCCCAGCACAGTGAGCCCGGACCCAGAGGCAGCATCCTGGCACCTTCCACTAAGGTTCAGCTGGAGAAAAGGGTGGGATCCGGAGAAGGTGTGTCAAGTTCTATTTTCCCAGCAAGAGCTGCAGCAAACAGACAACCTGGGCTCCCTCCCCAGAGCTAAAAATCTGGCCCAGCCTGTTCCTCTTGACCTGTTTCCCGGCACCTCCAGGTCCAGCTTCTCATTCAGCTTTCCAGAAAGTCAGGCTACATGTTCCAACCTGTGTATCCCGGTGGCTGATGGGTGGGGGTGGGGGTGCCCAGATCAGGGGGCAGTGGGAGCTGGGGTGAGTGGGGGGCCCTTGGTGACACCTCAGCTCCTTGTTGGCCAGATAACCATTGCCATTCTCGCCTGGCAGCTCTTGCCTAATAACGTTGCTGTGGGCATCTCTGGAAATGACTGCCGGTGGACACAATGAAAGAAAGCGGGGAGAGTTGAGCAGAGGACCACGGGGAGGCTGTCTGAGTGTATGTCTCACCCCTGGGAAGCCTGGTCTCCCTCCCCTTGGAGACGGGAGCCGGGTGGCTCTTGCCTCTCACCCCTGTCCCCTTTGTGTGTGTGTGAGTGGGGAGACTTTGAGAATTCACGTGCCTGGAGGGGCTGGGTCGGTGCCTGCAGCATCTTCTGCCTGCCGCTTTGCAGGACTAGAGGGTGGCATGGTTACTGACAGCAGCTTCACCCCGCCCCCCCCACCCCGTTTCTCTAGTGTCATCCCCACCCAGCCCCGACTGACTACTATGTCTCACTTGGTCTCCTGGATGGCCCAGAATGCAGAGCTGTGTTAATTAAGAGGCTCGGCTGTTGCAAACCTTAATGAGGCCACTCTGTTGCCCTGGGAAAGGGACAGGGTGGCAGCATCTTCCCCTCCCCCCCAAGGATGATGAACGCTTGTGTCCACTCATCAAGCACTCCTCGAACTCCTATTACGAGACCCAGCACGGAGCTAGGCACCGTGAGGGGATGAGGGGAGCGCCAAGGAAGCACAATCCTCTCCTTGGAAATTTCCTTTCCCATTCTGTCACCCAGCAGTGAGCACAGGAACCAAATATGAGGCAAATATTAAAGAGGAATTCGTTGTTTTATTTCCCTTCCGCCTCTCTGCCCCCCTTCCCCCTCCCCCCCCCCCCCCCAGCGTGGATTCTGCCTTGGGATTCTAAAGAAGATAAAAGCGGGGAGGAAGGGAGGGAGGGAGGGGGGCACGGCGGGGATCAGCAAACTGCATTTCTGGGCACGAGAAAGAGGAAGAAGGGGAAAGGAGAGATTGATTTCGTACCCAGGAGGATGGGGAAGGGTTAACCATTCGAGCAAAAAGTAATTTAGCTCCAACCCTGCCTTCTCCGCCTGTCCCCATCCCTAGGATGCTCTCTGCTCTGTTTCGTTCTGCTCCGATCGCTGCGTTCTCGGGGCTTCAGCGAGGAGGGCAGGGAGGTGCGGGCAGGGGCGAGAGGAGAATTGACAGTGATTCCTTAGTGGCTCCGCTTATAAATGGGATGAAATTTAAACTACCTACACTCCGCTGCAGCGGCGGCGGCGGCGGCGGCGGCATAGGCATCGGGGAGCGGCTGCACCCTCTAGGCAGTGGGGCAGGTGGCCCCCGACGGGAGCGGGGCAGGATGCTTGGAGGGCTCCGAGCTCATCCAGGCGACTGAACGAGAGAGAGGGAGGGAGGGAAGGAGGGAGGGAGGGAGTTAGAGAGAGAGAGAGAGAGAGAGAGAGAGAGAGAGAGAGAGAGAGAGAGAGAGAGAGAGAAGAGAAGAGAGAGAGAGAGCCAGAGCCAGAGCGAGCACAAGAGAGAGCGGGAGAAACCCACCCACAAACCAACTCTTATCTCCAGAAGACAATGGATGTGGGAAGCCAGCCACAGAAGCACAGTAGGTGGATTGGAAATTTCTCTCCCTCCTGGGGCAGGTGGTGGGTCCCTCGGTTTCTCCCAGCAGCCTAGGGGGCAGTTGTTCTTCTAACAGTATTCTGCAGCGCCAAATCTCTGCATGTGTGTGTATGTGGATGTGTGTATACGTGTGTGGCGTGTGTGCCGGGCCAGTTCAGTGGTCAGACTCTGTCTGTGCTTCTCCCCAGCTTCCAGCCAGGAGGCATGTAGACAGAGGGCTCCCACACTCACTGGTGAGGCTTTTCAGAGGTGTCTTGTCTCCTAAGGGGTATGTTTGATTAATTATGGAAATGAGAAGTCACTGGGAAAGAAGTGAGACTCCCATCCAGACGTTTGCGAGAGGGTGGGCAGGAATAACCCAGGAGATGCCAGTATCTGGGTTGGTATGGGTGTAGGCAAAAGATGCTGCTGTCCAGCTTCCTGGAGGGTACCCAGGGTCTAGCACTGCAGTATTTGGGTAGGGATGGTTGGCAAAAGTTTCCTGGAGGTGGGTCCTCAGGTGGTGATTGCCCCAAGGGAGAAGCAACTCTCGGAGAGGGGGCAGGCACCCAGAGTCTTGAAGAGATGTAAGTCAAAGGAGGAGGTTGGCCTTGTTCTTCTATTTGGCCATCCTTGGTGGGTACCCTGCCCATAGTGGCTGAGGGGGGCAGCCCTGAGGTTAGCTCCCCTAGACCCCGGCCAGCTCTTTCACTGAGGCACCAGCACCAACCAGAGAGACCTGTTGCCAGCTGAGGCAGTGGTCTAGGATGTGGTGAGAGTGGGAGGCATGCCAGCCCTCAGAGTTGGCCAGGACAGTATGTAGAGATGGGCAGGTATGTTGGAGCAGCCCTGAAGAACGCATCTGTGTAGCAATAGCACCTGCAGCTTTCAAAGGTTGGCAGAATGCCTCTCTTTAACCAGGCAGGGGGTTGTCTGGGTGGGAGCAGGTGGTGGGGAAGGAGGAAATCTCCTGCACCCGAGCAATTCTTTGCCCCCATTCCTATTATGTGGCAGGGCAGCAAGGGGGAAACCAGCTACAACCTAGCAGTCTAATCCAAACTCTGAGGGTCACTGCCCATCCCTGGTTGGCAAGAGCCTGACGTCCCTGGTCATTGTCCCCATATACCCCTAAGAGAAATAAGGGCTTTCTTGTCTAGAGACCTTGAAGGGGCACTGCCTTCATAGGACAGGACGGTGGGCTTCTATGACTTCTCTAGGTCTCCCTGACTATCTCTATGCCTCCTTAATTCAATGGGGGCAATACAAGTCTGGGTTTTGTTTCTTTTATTCCCTGAATTACAGAATGTCATTGCTGAAAGAGCCCTTAGCAATTATCTTGGCATAAAAATCATAGAGTTAAGAGAGACTTAGGAGGTCATCAAGGCTGACACTTTATTTAGAGGAAAGGAAACTGAGGCCAGTGAGAAAGTGTCCTATCCAAGGTCATATTGCTCTTCTGGACCTGGCAGCCTTTTGTTCTGCCAGGCTCACCTCCCTGGGTGGTAGCCCATACTCATGACCCTTTCCTTCCCTCCTGTCTTCTCTCTAGGATGTCAGTCCTAGAGAGGTCAATCTCCTTTCCCACCCAGATTAGACGTGAACCATTTTGCATCTTCATTCCTCAAAGACCCACCAGCTAGGTGACAGTTAATTGATAAACTAGTATGTTGCCATATATGTTACTTTGTTAGCCTTTCTGGGTAGCATACTTACTCTGGCAACAAAAATGTTCCCTCTTGCATGAAGCCTTCCTTGATTCTCTCATTGGAGAAAAAAAAATCTCTTCCTCCTTTGAACATTCTCCTCTTTTTTTCCCCTTCTAGCTCTTTCTGGTCTTTAACACATTTTATGTATTAGCTAACGGGCTCCATTTTCCTCACTGGACTCTCAACAAGGAGAGTGTAGGAATTGGCTCTGCATCTCCACAGGGGGGTGGGGGTGGGGTGGGAATTGGGGAGGGAGCTTGGAGCAAGGTTCTGCAAAGATCAGGAGCACAGTAGATTTTTGTTGGATAAAAAAGCAATAGGAGCCTTCTGGAGACATAATACCTTAACCCAAGAAAGATCTCAAGAGGTTGGCATCATTGCAGCTGGAGGAAAAGAGAAATCCAGGAGGTGGTGCTACCTTGATACCTAAATCACACACTCAGGGCAAGCATCTGCTCTCCTTCCATTTGGGGGCGAGGGCACAGTGTTTCTCCTGGAGAGGTTCCATTAACCCAAGTGGGATGAATTAAAGAAGGAATTTTGTAGTCAGTTTTGTAGCCTGAGTCAAGCTTGGGTTCTTGACCTCTGAACCTCTGGACTCATATCTGGCACTAACCAGTTGTCTTACCAGAGCTAGGGGTCTCTTAACTGAATTCCCTGAGATCCCTCTATAAAGTTCTCTACTGGCAGGTGCAGGTCACATGAAAGGACCACTGAGATCATTAAATCCCACTCTCTTATTTTACAGTTGAGGAAACTGAGGCCGAGAGGTTAAGTGTGACAGAGTAAGCAGCAGTCAGGATTTGAACCCAGATTCTATGACTCCATATCTAATATTCTTTCCTTTTCCCTGTCCTTTCCTTTTCCTAGATAAAATTTCTCCCTCTTAGGGATAGTTTGGGACCCACTTGCAGAAAGCCAGTGCCAAGATATTAAGCCTGGGGAAAGGGGACTCCATAGAACTGTCCCCTGGCCAGAACAGACTGATATGGAAGCATAAATGGCCATGGTTAGACCTCAGAGTATATGGAACTCCATTTCTTCCCTTCCTGAAGGAGAAGTATCATGGGAAGGGGAGATGGATGGAACAGAAGGGGATGGAACATCACCTTGAGATTCATGTGTCTCCAGGACCCATGTCTAGAGGGTGGCAGGACAGCTGGGGCAGTACAACCTTGAGCAATCTGACTTTAACCAGCACAAGGGCAGAGGGAGTTTCAGGGTCCCTCCTCCCTGGGGCACAATTTTGCCTGGCTGCAGCCTAAGGGGAAAGGAAAGGTCAAGGGGAAGGAGTCACAGAGCCACCTTAGAGCTGTGGCCACCTGGCAGGCAAGAAATAGTTTTGTAAAGGAGAAAGCATTCTAAGATTTCACCCTGCTTAGCTAGAGGAGAATCGGTTAGGAAAGGAAAGAGAGGTTTCCTTTTTCAGACATCACAACCCCCTATAATTCACACATCATGACACATTCTCATTCCACCCCAGCAATAGCCAGTTGTTCATGCTTCTGAAACCTTAGGACCCTTGATCTAGAGCCAGAAGAGGTACCAGAGAACATCTGGTCCATCCTTCCATTTTATAGATGGGGACACTGAGGCCAAGATCACAGTTAAGAAGTATCAGAAAGAAGATTTGAACTCAGGTCTTCTGAACCCTAAGTTTCAGGGCTCTTAACATAGCACTGCCTATATCTGAGCTCCACCTCTCCTTGTACCTGAGAGTCCCCCCCATCACATGACCTCTCAATAGCTGAGTGATGAAGGTCTCTGACTGACACTCAAAGCTTTCCTCAATGTGGATCTTCCATCCACCAATGCAGATTGTATCCCATCTGTGCCTTTGGAGTAAACCTGCTAATTAGGTTCTTTTATTATCCCTACTTTACGTAGGAGGAAACTGAGACCCAGAGAGCCTTTTGCCCTAGGTCATAAAACTTTTAAGTATGTAAGGTGGGATTTGAATTTCAGGTCCAGTAATTAAAATGGAGGAAGATAGATAGATAGATGGATAGAGATAGATGATGTGATACATAGATAGATAGATAGAAAGATAGATAGATAGTTAGGGAGGGAGAGGAAGAGGAAGAGGGAGAGGGAGAGGGAGAGAGAGATGGATAGAAACATAGGCAGATGGACAGACAGAAAGATAGATAGATGGATGGATGGATGGAGAGAAATGGATAGAAACATAGATAGATGGATAGATGGACAGATAGATAGATAGATAGATAGATAGAGAGGGAGGGAGGGAGGGAGAGGAAGAGGAAGAGGAAGAGGGAGAGGGAGAGGGAGAGGGAGAGAGAGATGGATAGAAACATAGACAGATGGACAGACAGAAAGATAGATAGATGGATGGATGGATGGAGAGAAATGGATAGAAACATAGATAGATGGACAGACGGACAGATAGAGAGATAGATAGAAACATAGACAGACGCAGATAGCTAACTAGCTAGCTAGAGATGGAAAGAAACATAGATAGATAGATGGATGAATATACAGATAGATAGATAGATAGATAGATAGATAGATAGATAGATAGATAGATAGATAGGATCATGGACTTGAAAAGGGAAGTGTTCGTAGATGTGACTGGGTCCAAACCCTTTTTATTTTATTTTATAGAAGAGGAAACAGGACTAGAGAGGAGAAGAGCCTTGCCTAAGGTCACATCAGTAATAAGAAGTGGTCTTATGATTTGAACTCAAATCCGTAGACTCCAAACCTAGGGTACTTTTCCCAAAAATGCTTATGTGCATTAGAGGAGGTTTTATTTCACATGTTAAAGTGAGAAGGGAATGTGGAGATCAGGATGCAGAAGAGGGTATAAAAATAATACTGATTCTGGAGGCAGAGGATCTGAGCTCCAATTCCACCTCTGAGTCCAGGCTATGACTTGAAGGCTCAGGTCACTGAACTGACATGTGCCTCAGTTTCCTCATCTATAAAAAGATGAGATTGGACTAGATGGTTCCCTTTCAGCTTTAGATCTGTGAACCTGTGATCACAAAATCAAATTCTCTCATTATACAAGGGAGAGAAAGGAAATGACTGGCCCAAGGTCACAGGATGAATTCACTTCAGAAGCTGGGCTAGAAATCATCAATCCTGACATTTATATAGCAGCTCTAAAGTCTGCAAATGCTTGTGGGAGACCTGCAACAGTCCTAGGAGCACAAATAGGATCATAGCTTTAGCTTTGGAAGAGACCTTAGAAGTCATAAAGCCACCCCCTCCACGCCATGTTTTACAAATGGGGAAATTGAGGCTGAGTGAATTGCTCAGACTCACAATTGTAAACAGGATTTGAACCCAGTCTTTGCAAATTCTAAGTCCAGCCCCTTATCCACTACACCAATATTCTTGCCTAGTTAGATAGTATTCTCACAGAGCTAATAAATGTCAGAGGTAGAATTCAAACTCAGTTCTTCCAGACTTTCCAAGTCTCTGACCAGCTGTCTGTCTGCCTCTGCCTGTCTGTCTCTCTTTCTCTGTTCTTTCTCCATTTCTCACTGTCTTTGTTGGTCACACACACACACACACACACACACACACACATGATTGGGGTCCAGTAAGTGCTATGATATAATCAGGAAGGGGCAAAGTGTTCATTAGCCTTTCCATGACTGGACAGCAGCCCGGAAATCACTGTGGTGGCTGATGACTTGGAGGAGGGGGGCAACTAGAGCCTCACTGAGTTGAGTTGAGGACAGACCAAGTCCTCGCCATGGCATCAATCCTCGGACCCTTCTTCTGGTTCCCCTTGGCCCAGGGCATTGACCCTTGGAGTCTTGGAGATCTCAGTCCATGCTGGCTTTCTGGTGGCAGGAACCCCTCAATCCCACTATCACTGCCCCCCAAGTTTCCCCCAGAGCTCGCAAGCACTTAGGGGAGGGGACAAAGGGCTAGGGAGGAGGTGAGAGATGGAGCAGTGTTTGGTGATGGTGGTGGGTATGGCCAGCCAAGGAAAGCCATTGTTTGGGAGCTCTCCTTTAGATGTGCCTGGCTCCCTCTTGGTCTGGCCTCATCTTCAGCTCTACTGACCTCCTGGGGTGACAGTGGCATGTATCCCCCAATCTCTGGACACCTCTGTATTCTGGGGACTTATTCCAGGAGTCAAGCCCCAGGAGAGAGCCTCCTGGAGCCCCCAAAAGGTTCTGGAATAGCTGCCTCCTCCCTTGCACTGAAGATGCAGAAATGAGGTTACATAATCTCACCCCCTCCTTGATTGCCACGAGCGGGAGCAGTCTGATCCGACAATAATCGGTGTGATTGGATTTTAATTTTTAATGTCTGGAATAGATTAGAAGCTATGGACCAATTTGTCTATATTCAGTTACTGGGCACCTAATAGTACTATTTCATTAGCTGCTAACTATTCCTATGGACTCTCCCACAAGCTCCCTAGAAAGGAAATAGATGGGGAGACCGAGCCAGAGCGGCGGATTTCGAGGAGCCAGACTCACACCTGCAGCTCTGCTCATACATGACGTGGGGGCGGAGTGTGAGCCCATGCCCTGGAAAGCATAGGCAGCAGCTTCTCCAAAAGCTGGGAGATCCCTTGATTTGCCCCCTGCCCTGCACCCCCTTCCCCTCTGCCTCAGTTTCCCTCCCAAACTCTCACCACTTGTTTGGGTTTGAATCAGCCACCTTGCCATTTATTGCCTGGGTGACTGAGCAAGTCAATTGACCTAAGACTCAGTTTCCTTGTCTGTAAAATGAGACAGTTGAACTAGGTGACTTCCAAGGTCCTTCCTAGCTTTATGAGGCTACAACCCCAATATCCCTCTGTGGGTCTCAGCTGGAAAATGAAGGGGTTTGACTAATTGGATTTCTGACCTTGTGCTGAGTAAGATGCTGAGTCTGAACCCCACTTTTGTCCAGCCTGAAACCAGGTATGCTGGTGATGCTGCCACCTAGATAAGGCTGAAAGGCAGTGAGTCTTAGAAGAAAGTAGTCTAGAAGACATAGGTTCTAAGACGATCTCCATTATTATTCTCCGTGTGACCTTGGATAAGTCATTTAGCCCAATCCAAAAATCAAACTTGGGTTTGATTTTCCTCATCTGTAAAGCAAAGGGTTTGAATTAGTGGTTTCTTGCTTTAAGTAAAAGATTCTTGGGAAGAAACTATCCTGGGGGCTGCTAGATGACTCAGTGGTCTGGAGCCAGGTCCAGAGATGGGAGATCCTGGGTTCAAATCTGATGTCAGACACTTCCTAGCTGTGTGATCCTGGGCAAGTCACTTAACCCCAGTTGCCTAGACCTTGTGGCTCCTCTGTCTTGGAACTGATACTAAGAGAGAAGGTAAGTGTTTGGAGTTTTTTTTTTTTGGGGGGGGGGGAGCCATGTTGAAGAGCCAAACCTTGGGAAGAGGGCAGGAGAGAGAATAGAGTGAGTCATCCTTTGAGAGTGAAGGGAGTTGTCAGTGATGCTGAGGAAATGATGGGAATAAGAGGTACCTGGAGGCTGGCAAATGTCATCACCGCTCCTAGTCGTGGCTTAGCCCACCTGGGACTGTGGACTCCTTTTCCCCAAACAGCCTGTACTGAATCTCTCTGGCCAGCCCGTAGGTTCCAGGAGCTCAATGAGGGGCCCCTTTCCTTTCAGACCCACTATTTCACCATGCCTGCCCTTTCCAGTTTCCACAGGCTGTCCTAGGGATGCCTTGCCTGTGTGAGTAGTCCTGAAAGAAATCCAGGGCTGGTGATCACCCTGGAATGGAGGAGAGGAGAGATTTCTTCCAGAAATAGCTCATTCCTGAGAAAGGACCTCAGGAGTCTTCTAGTCGAACCCTTTCATTTTGTAGCGGAGGAAGCAGAAACCCACAGAGGGGTTTGGGGATGATAGACAGAGCTTGGAGGGATCTTGGAGGTCACCTAGTTCAAGTTCATTTTACAGATAGGGAAACTGAGTCTTAGGTCAGTTGACTTGCCCAGCCACAAATCCTCTGATTGCCAGTCCATCATTCCTCCTGGTGCTCTCCAGGATGCCTTCCCAATGGCCCGGCCAGGTGAGATGAGAAAATGTGGTAAGCATGGGCACTGCACTAGACCCTCCCCTTCTGACTGCCATTTATTTTCCTGAGGCCTCAGGAAGCCAGTCGGGTCCTCTGCAGTCGCCTCTGTTTCAGCTAACATACACAAGGGGGAGAGATGCCCGTGCTAGCCTGTTACAGCTGCTTCTGTGGTTCCACCATCTCCGAGCATCATCAGGGTTGGCTCTTCCCCCTCCAATCCCAACCAATTCATTGCTTTATGTCTCTCACCCAATGGGAATCAGAGATGCTGGATCTTCTGAAATGTCTGGAAATATGCCAAGTCTGCCTGCAGGGTCACAGCAAGGCTTTCTGGTTCACCGGTGCCAAGCTGGCCTCGTGGAGCCGCTCTCCTCTGAAAGGGGACTGGCTCTGGCTGGGGAGGGGGCTTGTCTCGAAATCCCTGGGCTCTCCATCCAAAAGGAGAAGCCAGGGCACTTCTGGGGGAGCTTCATTCCTCAGCCCCAGATGAAAAGAGGAACTGAAACCTTTGATCCCTTCACTCTGCAGGGGCAGAGGCACCTGTAGGGAAGGGCATCTCGGCCGTGAGAATTTCCTTACCTGAAGAAGAAGGTACCTGGAGCCTTGGGGCTGCCCATCAGGAGTGGAGGCCAGAGCAAGCAAAGGCTGCTTCCTCATCTCCTCATCCTCTGTCTACCTCCATGTATGATCCCCTGCCTCCTCCCCTCACTCCCCTGAATTATTCTTAGGTCTGTTGTATAACAGGCGAGCTGAGGAAGGCTCCTGGAGACGAGGCTGCTGTTTCTTAAGTCTCCACAGCCACAGCCTGATAAAGAGAGGAAGAAACTTGCTGTCTGGGGATGGCTCAGCCCAGTTTCTTTGGGAAGCTGAGTTTCCCTTGTGGGGGAATGAACCCCAGGACTTGGCCCCTTGTGGGGTTATAGAGAAGGTGGACACAGCCAAGCTCAAAGGCTTTGTGTCTAATATGAGCTCTTCTTTTCTCTCCTTTCCTCTCTGGGGCTTTAGAACTTTATAGGATTCCATATTGAATAGAATGTGGGACCCGAGTTCAAATTTACTAGCTGTGTGACCCTGGACAAGTCACTTCACTTCTGTCTGCCACAGTTTTGTCAATAATAAGTTATAGCATCTCCCTTCCAGGGCTGTTGTGAAGACAAATAAAGTAATACTGATAATGTGTTTAGTGCAATGCTCAGGACATAGAAGGTGCTTCATAAAAGCTTGTGCTCCCTTTCCTTACTAGAGATGCCAAGTGGTTTGTTTACTCAAGTCCTTATAGCTAGTAAGCCACAGGATCAGGATTCCAGACCAAGTCTCCTTCCTAGGTCATCATTTTAGATTCTGTTGCTCATGGCTTTGCTTTCCTCCTTTGTAACATGGGACCAGACATTCTACAGTCTCGGCCTCCCTTAAATACCAAGGGTCCAACTCAAGGCCAACCAAATTAATTCTGCATTAAGAAACTGGACTGCAGAATTTTTAAAAGGAAGCGTCAGTTCTCCATCTCCTCCCTAATCCCACTTCCTACCCACATCTCCCCACCGCTGGTTTCCCTCTGTTCTTAGCACTGGGAGCGAGGCAAGTCATTTCCTCTTGACTCAGTTTCCTTATATGTAAAATGATCACTAAACTCATCCTCCCTGGACCCAGCTTTCAATTCTAGGAGCCTATGAATGACAGGAGGGGAATCTCCCATGGAAATCCATGATCTTATATCTAGTATATATATGCCAAGTACTTTGCTAGGCACTGAAGGTGAAGAGACAAAAATCAAAATAGTTCCTGTCCTCAAGGAGATTATATTCCCGTTGTGGGTGTTTGGGGATAAAATATACATAGATGAACAAATTCAAAATCTATACAAGGAAAACACAAGTGGCAACCCCAACCACAAAACAATGGAGGGAGGATGTTTTGAAAGTCTAATTAACCCATCTGGCCCCAAAGAAGAAAATCTGGGAGACGCCAACTCCTCTTGTTCCTTTGAAGAGGTGGGGGCTCCCAGTGTGGAACAATATAACAGTGAAATTTGTTCTGTGATGTTGATTAGTTTTGCTAAATTTGTTCTCTTCTTTAAAAAAATCTCTTTGTGATAAGGGATGGTCCTCCAGTAGAGGATGAGAAGGATGCAGGGAGAAATACAAGTAATAGAAGATAGAAACGCAGATTTATTAACAAATAAAAAAGTCTTTGGAGAGGGTGAAGGGTTGACAACTTGGGGAACGGATAAGATCAAGGAAGACCTTGTGTAGGCATGTTACAAACCAATCAACAAACGCTTATTGACTAGGTTCTTATTGTGTGCCAGACACTGCCTTTAGACATGAGGACCCCTGGAGAGGTTGGAAATAGAAGAGAAAAGATGAGACCACTGGGGTGATGGAGGGGGAGGCTATTCACAAGCAGGCACGGTTGGCAAAGGCAGGATGGGAAGGTCAGAGCTGAAGGAGGTCCAGGGAGTGACCCTGGGGACTTCTGCCTGGGGAAAAGGCAGCTCACTGATTAGCTTTGGTGCACTCACCAAGGAACATGCTATGCCTCCCTTTTGTTTTCCCAGCCCTTTGGGCTAGCTCATGGGCTAGCCAGTGGTGGTTTCAAGGGGACTGGCAAGTTACGACTCTCAGCATGAAAAGATGAATGTCAGGGCGGGCTTTCCATTTCAGGGAGGATGCTGAGCTCAGGACAGGGTGGGGGGAGTGCATCCCTGCTGTCTAATGGAATCAGTCATTCTGAATGAAATGCTGGGGAAAGAGAATGGAGGGCAAAAATACTTTTAGGGTAAAGGTGACATCAAACACCACGAACACTGGTTCTCTAGTAGAGGATGTGAAGGATTCAGGGAGAAATACAAGTAATAAAAGCTATAAGTACAGATTTAGTAAAAACAAAGTAATTGGAGAGGGGAAGGGTTGACCACTTGGGGTCTCTTGACAGCTCCTAAAGAGATATTCTTTGACAGTAATAGGAAGCTCAACTTTTTGGTATTTTGATTTTATAGAGCAATGCGGTTCAGTAGAAGAAGCCCTGGGAGATCTGGGTTCAAATCCTATCCTAATTACTTATTAATAGTGTGACCTTGGGTTTTCTCTTAGGGTAACTAGGTAGCACCTAGACTGGGAGTTGGGAGGACTCAGGTTCAAATATGACCTCAGATATTTCCTATGTGTGTGACCCTGGAAAAGTCACCTAATTCTGATTGCCTAGCCCATGCCACTCTTTTGTCTTGGAAATGACACTAAGATAGAAGATAATAATTAATTTTTAAAATAATTAAATCTCTCCTCTCTGGATTGCATATTCCTTCTCTGTAAAATGAGTTAGTTAAACCAGATATTCAGTCCTCAGAGCCCTCTTTGGTTCTATATCCTAGAGTACTATGGTTCCTGGTCCCTATGCTAGTCATCATATGAAATGTCATTTCCTACCTCCATGCATTTGCCTAAACTGCCTCCCATTCCCCTGTTTTCCCTCCTCACCTTTACTTTTTGGCATTCTTGACTGAATTTCAAAGCATAGTTCAGGGGCTTCTTCCTGCAGGAGGTCTTTCCTGATCCATTCAGTACTCTCCTCACCACCAATGATGTGCATTTATTTTGTATATAGTTTCTATTTACTAATTTGGGTATATGTTTCTCTCTTCCCCAAAGTAGAACATATACTCTTTAAAGGCTATGAATCTTAAAATTTCTCAGAATTGTGAATCTTAAAAATTCTCAGACTACTTCAGAAGATTTGATTAAGCTAAACCCATTTTAAACAATGAAGGTACTTGATCAGGAATGTGAGAACTCTAACATTACTCCACCCATACTTAGGCATACTTTAGGGGAAGATAAAGTTGTAAACTCCTGATTGAACAATGAAAAGTCCCCAACCCATACTTAAAGTGAAACAAGAACCCTTACTAGGTCTATTTTTAGATCTAATACAAAGGGGTGCTAAGTACCTATGAAGATCAAATTAATCAGGCAACTTGCTAAGGACAAGATTAGTCTACTCAGGTGTGAATTACTCAAAAGTTTTAGTCTACTCAGGTGTGAATTAAGAATGGTCAGTCCTTTGGAAAACTACTGTGATTGGTAGACGTAGAAACTTAGGGGAAGTGACAGGAGAAAATTCTCTTTAAAAGGAGGCCAGAAGGTCTCTGAATAAAAATTCAGCCTTGGAAGCTGAAGTGGAGCTCAGGAGCTGAACTGGAGGGTCTCTCTGAACACTAGAGTTTTGCTTGGAAGGACCTTGTGGTGAGTGATTAAAGACTGACTTAGTTTTCTCTCTTAAGGAGAATGGCCTAGGCACTATTTCCTCTCTCTGTCTCTCCCTTTCTTTAATTCCTTAATTTGTATTAATTAAAATCTCCATAAAACCCAGCTGACTTGGGTATATTTAATATTTGGGAATTTTCCCATGGCAACCACTATATTTTTTATTTTGAAACCATATTTCCACGGTCACAGTTTATGGTAACCACTCTTTTAACTGTAACAAGGCAAAGATTATTTCCTCTTTATCCTTATATCCTAATATCTATCTATCTATCTATCTGTCTATCTATCTATCTATCTATCTATCTATCTATCTATCTATCTATCATCTATCTGTCCATCCATCCATCTATCCATCCTTCCATCTATCTATGTATCTATCTATATCTATCTATCTATCTATCTATCTATCTATCTATCTATCTATCTATCTATCTGTCTGTCTGTCTGTCTATCTCTCTATCTATGTAATATATACCTACTCAAAGGATGGTTCTATACTCACTAATCAGTCTGCCTCTACCTTATACACAGTAATGGCTTAAGAAGTGAAGGTTGGAAGAATGAATGACTCAGAAACTCCTCTTGGTGAATCATTTCCCCAGTGGCCCAAGGGACTCAGCAGCAGCAGCAGAAATGCCAGGGACTGGACCTCTAGGAGAAGGGGATACTGTCCAAATCCCTCACCTGGATGGATGTGAACCCTGGATACCATTAAGTCTTTTCTCTGTCCTGTTTGTGGCACCCATAACTCCCCCGGAGCCAGACAACCCCCCATATAGAAGCCCCTTGGGAGGCTACGGAGCAGTGTGACCTGTTCTCTAGCTTCACTCTTTTGTCTCCAATTGAGGCTCAAGTCTTGAGGGGCTGGTGAGGGGCAGGCAAATAAGCCTTAAGCCTTTTCAATAGCTTTTTGGTTGAAGGGAAGGAGTTCAGCATTGTTTTCTCGAGTTGAACCATCTTCCTATGCTGTCAAGGGAAAGAGGGGGCAAAGAGAGGGCTTGGGAGTCATCCCTGCCGCTGTTATATCTGGAGAGGAATTGGGGAGGTAATTGAGCAAAGTCAAAGAAATCCATGCTCAGGCCCCCATCTCTTCCAAGAAACCTGCCCTTATGCCTCCCGATCCCTATTGGCTCTTCCTTCTCCCAGATGGTAAAAGACCAACAATGTGCATTCAGAGGAGGGTCCCACTGGCCCATTCAAATTTGTACCAGACACTCACTTTGCTATACACCCACCAGCAGCTACAGGAGGAGATAATATAGTTTGCAAAAGCCTGTGGACTTTCATTCATAGTTTTTAGAACCTGAAGATGAAAGCCCGATGCTGGACCTCATCATTCCAGATGTCATTCCATTCTTCCATATAATTCTTTGTCTCCCCAGCTGGATGGCCAACCCCTGCACAACCCAATGGAGCGTTTCATGGAATTTTAAGTTGGCAGAGACCTTAGAGGCTACTCTCTGCTTCAATTCATTTTGTAATGCCATTTTCTACCCAAGATTCCATCTCTAGACTTTCTGCCTTTGTCCAAGCCACCCCCCATGCCTAGAAAGCTCTCCCTCCTCATCCCAAATTCAAGATTCATCCTACTGGAGTTTTTCCTGATCCCTCCAATCCTTAGTACCTTCCTTTTGAAAATACTTGGCACATATCCTGACTTTTCTTTGCATGAGTTGTTTTACCCACAGCAGAAGGCAACTCTTTGAGGGCAGGAATTGCTTCTTCTTTTTTCCTTTGTAATCCTATTACCCAATATAGATCTGAGTACATGTTGTGGTTTGGCAGCTGCGTCCAACTCCTTGAGATCCATTTGGGGTTTTCTCGGCAAAGATATTAGAGAGGTTGCCCTTTCCTTCTCCAACTCATTTGACAGATGAGGAAACTGAGGCAAACCAAGTTGTGTCTGACTCTAGGTGACCCCATTTGTGGTTTTCTTAGCAAAGATACTAGATTGATTGGCCATTTCTTTCTCCATCTCATTTTTCAATTGAGGAAACTGAGGCCAACAGGATGAAGTGACTTACCCAAGGTCACATATCTAGGAAGAGTCTGAGGACATATTTTAACTCAGGAAGATGAGTTTTCTTGACTCTAAACCCACTGTACTGCCTAGTTGCCTAGAACACATAATATATACTTGTTGAATGAGGTGGAATCTGAGGCTCAGAGACTTGAAGTGACTTTTAGAATATTCTCCCTCCTCATCTCTTCTTGCTGCCTCCAAGATGGGACCTTTCTCAATATCACCAGCTATTAGCTCAATTTCTCTCTTGAAATTTTTTAATATATGCAGATATGTTTTTTGTATATGTATATACATATGTGTCTTTTCTTTCTTGTATGGGGCAACTAGGTGGCGCCATGGTGCATAGAGTGCTGCTTCTGGCATTGGGAAGACTTCCATCTTCCTAAGTTCAAATCCAGACTCAACACTTACTACTTATGTGACCCTGAACAAGTCACTTCACCCTGTTTGCCTCAGTTTCCTCACCTGTCAAATGATCTGGAGAAGGAAATGGCAAACAACTGTAGTGTCTTTGCCAAGAAAATCCCCAATGAAGTGACGAAGAGTTAGACAGGACTAAAAACAAATGAACAACCGCAAACAAACCCTCGGCCTGGTCAAAGAATATAAGCTTTATTTCCTTGACACATTGTGGGTTTCTTTTTTTTTTAAATTAAACCCTTATCTTCCATCTTAGAATCAATACTGTGTATTGGTTCCAAGGCAGAAGAGTGGTAAAGACTAGGCAATGGGGGTTAAGTGACTTGCCCAGGGTCACCCAGCTGGGAAGTATCTGAGGCCAGATTTGAACCTGGAACCTCCTAGCTCTAGGACTGGCTCTCAATCCACTGAGCTACCCAGCTGCCCCCACATTGTGGGTTTCTAATAAATGTTCAATGAATTGCTTGAGGTTGTATAGGTAATAAGGAGCAACAGTGAGATTTGAATCCAGGATCTCTGGTTTGGAATCTAGTCTTCTTTCCATTTTGTCATATTCCATTATGTGTTCTATTATAATATAGTAATTCTATATTGTATTCCATTTCTAGTTGTCTTTTTTTCCCACCCTAAAAAAGGAGGCCCTCTCCACCCTCACCATCTCTTAGACATCTTGGAACTCAGCTCCTCTAACTTGCAATCATTCTTCTTTCCAGTATCAACCAATGATTAATAGGATAATATTTGTAAAGCACTTAGCATTGCTCGTGGTACACTCTAGGCACTTTAGTAAATGTTTGTTCCCTTCCAGTATTCCTCTCTGTCTTTGTGCTCTTGTGGCATCATCAGTGATCAGCTCAGAGCTAATCGATGTAAAATGTAACTGTGCCTAATAAATGTTGGTCAGTCAATTAATTGAGCCAACCCCAGGGTAGCCACTGAATCTTCCTTTAGAAAGGAAAGAAGAAGGAATGAGCATCATTCATTGTCCTGTCCTGTTGCCTGAAATTTCACCATTAGTGAAACTTGCCAATTTGTCCTTCTTAAAAGATCAGGGAGGATGGAAGATACTTACTGTATCCTCAGGTAGAAGGCTGGCCCTGATCATGGAAGAGCTATGATGCTGTGGAAAATATGTCTAATATGGAGTCAGAATGCAAGTGAAAATTCTAGATCTGCTTTCCTCACTCTAGAAGAGGGATTCTTAATCTGGGGCATTGAACTTATTTTTTTTTTAAATTTAATATTTTTTTTATGTAATGGGTTCCCTTTGTGACTGTATTTTAATTAATGTATTTAAAAACATGATTCTAAGAGAGGATTCATTCATAGGCTTCACTAGACTGCCCCAGGGAGCTAGTGATACCAGAAAAGATTAAGAATATCTAGATTGTGGTGCAGCTGGGTGGCTCAGTGGATTGAGAGCCAGACCTAGAGGTCCTGAATTCAAATTTGGCTTCAGAAACTTCCTAGCTGTGTGACCCTGGGCAAGTCACTTAACTCCGATTGTCCAGCCTTTATCACTCTTCTGCCATGGAACTAGGACATAGTATTGGTTCTAAGATGGAAGATGAGGATTTAAAAACAAAGAATGTCTAGGTTAGCCTCCCAACCCTCTGCCCTAAGTTGAGAAAATTGAGGCCAGAGAGATTGAATGCCTTAACAGAGGTCATAGTAAAGTAGCAGTAATACTCCATTAGTAAATAGCAATTTAAATATTTCTCAAATAAGTAGTAGTAACTATTACACTAGTAAATAATTAGGATTTGAATCCAAATCTTTTAACTCTAGAGCCAATTTTTTTCCTTGGGACAAAAATGACTAAGATGTGTGTGATCTGGTGACTATGAGTGTGTATGCATGTGTGTGTATATCAGAAAGAAAGAGGCAGGCAGGCAGACAGACAGAGACAGAGGGGAGAGAGATAGAGAGACAGATACAGAGAGAAACAGTGACAGAAACAGAGACAGAGGAGAGAGAGAAACAGATGGAGGGAGGAGGAAAGAAAGAGAGAGATGGGAAGAGAAGGAGATAAGAGAGGATAGCTAGTTGGAGAGAAAGAGAAAAAGAGTAAGAATGGGGAAAGAGAAGGAGGCAAAAGGGAACAGAAGAGAAGAGAAAAGGAGGGGAGAAGGGGTGAAGAAAAGAAGAGGAGAGAGACAGAGACAGAGACAGACAGAGATGGAGAGGGAGAGGAGAGAGAGAGAGAGACAGACAGAGAGACAGAGAGAGAAAGGGGAAGAGAGGGAGAGGGAGAGGGGAAGAGATAGAGGGAGGGAGGGAGAGAGGGAGAGAGGAAGAGAGACAGAGAGGAGGAGAAGAGAGAGAGAGAGAGGAAGAGAGAGAGACTGGGGAGAAATAGAGAAAAAGAGTAAGAAGGGGAAAGAGGAGGAGGAAAGAGAAGAAAAGGTTGGGGTAAGAGAGAAGGAGGAGGAGAGAGACAGGTAAGATCAGACCTAAAAATACACTGACCTCCCACCCCAGTCCCCTTGGAACTGAGAGACAGCTGGCAGGATCCTTCACATCAAATGTCCTTTGTCTCCCTTCCATGTCTGTAGTAAGGGGTGGGGATAAATATGGGGATCTGAAGCTCCTTCATCATATCCCTTCCGATCCCAATTTGCTTTGTGAACACCATAGACCTAGCACAGTAGGGAACTTTAGGGATCCCATATCCCAACTCCTTTGTTTTACAAATGGGGAAACTGAGGCCTAGAGCAATGAAGTTACCCAAGACGATAGTGAGTGCTAGAGCTGAGATTCAAATGGGCCAGTGACCCCTCATTCAATCCTCTTTTCACTGCACTTTGGTTTGTTTCCCTGTAGGACAACCAGCTTGGACTAGATAAGCACAATGGCCCCTTCCAGATCTGGCAATCTCTTAAGCCTCTAAGTCGCTCCCCTGGTCCGGGCCTCAGTTTCCTCCCCCCTAAAATGAAGGGGTTGAGCCCTTGGTCTTCCCATCGGCTGCCCCTCTTAGCCTGCGATGGAGATCAGGGGCCTCTCGCTGAGTCGCCCACTCTTGGTTCTGGAGACTCTGGGTAAGTGGGGCATCAATCGTTAATGAGAAGCCCGATCTATGAATAGCTCCTTCCGGCCTGCCTGTGGGCAGCAAAGGGTCTCTTTAGGGCAAATTAGAGTGAGTAAACACAGCCCAAAGTCTCGCTTTAATCAAACACGCGGCTCCCTTTTATCTGGAAGGAAAAAGAGAGATGTCAGGGAGGGACCGCACCTGGGCGTTTAGTTACGAAGGCAGCAGGATCCAAGTTCAAAGTTGCCATGTCTGGATAAATGGGGGGGGGGGGAGGGGACTAGGAAAGGGATGTTGTTTTGCAAATCTAATTGGTCCCTTGATGGTAGGAGGTTGGGTTATTTTTGTGAAAGCAGCAGCCAGCTCTGAGGAGAGAAAACTGCCGGCAGAGTCTGCTGGGGTGCCCTACTTACATGGGTTTTATCAGGGACCAGAGGGGTGGGATGGAGAGGATGACTCGGGCATTAACGTCTAGACCCTCCAGAGCCCTGGACTCAGGGCAGCCTGCCTGTGGACTGCCTAATGAGTTCGGTTATTTATTGCTGGCATGACTTTGGGGCAAGCCCCTCTGCTTCTCTGGGTCTCAGTTTCCTCCTCTGTAAAGTTAAGAGGTTGGACTAGATGCTCCTTTGATTCCATGACTCCCAGCTCAAGATCTCCAGGAAAATAAGGAAAGAAATTTGCTGATGGTTCGGCCAATATGGAGCCGGTCACAGGCTAAGAATGAGGGTTGTAGCTAGTGCTGGCCCTGAGAAGTTTTAAAGACTATTTGTGGAATGCTTCTGAGCATCAGGTCTGAATGAAGGCACTTTAGTTTTTCTAAACCCTCACCTTCTGTCTTAGAATCAATACTGTGTATTGACTCCAAGGCAAAAGAGTGGTTAGGGTTAGGCAATGAGGGTTAAGTGACTTACCCAGGGTCACACAGCTAGGAAGTGTCTGGGGACAGATTTGAACCCAGGACCTACCATCTCTAGGCCTGGCTTTCAATCCACTGAGCCACCCAGCTGTCCCCTTAATGAAGGCACTTAAAAAAACCTCTCCAGCTCCTGGGGAAGGGCATCCTGGGTTTTGTCAGATCCTATAGGGATCAAGGACTATCTCTACAAAGGTGTCTGATAAGAGAACCAGTTTCTGGATAGTAGGGAAGAGGTGAAGAAGATGGAAGAGACCCTGATCAAGTCAGTGAGTCAATGAGCATCCTTTTAAATTCTTGTTGTCAGTCTTACAATCAATACCAAGCATCAGTGCTTTAAAATTTTTTTTTATTTAAGTACTTTTCCATGGTTACATGATTCATCTTCTTTCCCTCCCCTTTTCCCTCCTCCCTCCAAGCATCATTCTAAGAATGAAAAGTGGTAAGGGCTAGATAATTAGGATTAGGTGACTTGCCCAGGGTCACACATGTCTGAGGTCAGATCTGAATCCAGATTCTCATGACTGCAGGTCTGGTTCTCTATCTCTATTGTGCTATCTAACTGCCTATCGATTCACATTTTTAAATGTCTTCTATGTACCAGGCACTATGCTAAGAGCTAGGGATGGAAAGGAGGGCAAAAAACCTTAGTCCCACATTCAAGAAAGTCATATTCTAATAAGGGAAATAATGAGCAAATAACTAGATATATACTCTCTCCCTCCCTCTCTCCCTCCCTCCCTCCCTCCCTCCCTCTCTCTCTCTCTCTCTCTCTCTCTCTCTCTCCCTCTCTCTCTCTCTCTCTTTCCCTCTCTCTCCCTCTCTCCTTCTCTCTCCCCTCCCTCTTTCCCTCTCTCTCTCCTTCTCTCTCTCTCTCTCTCTCTCTCTCTCTCTCTCTCTCTCTCTCTCTCTCTCTCTCTCTCTCTATCCCTCCCTCTCTCTCTCTCTCTCTCTCTCTCTCTCTCTCTCTCTCTCTCTCTCTCCCCATCCCCCATCCCTCCCTCCCTCTCTCTTTTTCTCTCACACACACACACATATAAATAATACACACAATTATTTGCTATGTATAAAAAGAGAGCGAGTAAATGAAAGGTAATTTCCAAAAGGAATGCATTTGAGAGAGGTAGGGGAGAGTGAGTTTCTTTCCTTGGTACTAATCTTTCTTCTTCAAGGTTTCCTGCAATGGTTTGGCCTCTTCCACCCATTCTGAATGTTTTAAAGAGAGATGACCAGATGGATTAGATAATCTTGAGGGAGAGGTCAATCTCTAGCCTGACCAAGAATCTTCTCTACCATCTTCCTAGCACATGGTCATCTAGCTTTTGCTTAAAAGCAAAATAGAGGGGGAAAAAACTCTTTGTCTCCCAGTATAGCCCATTTCACCATTAGCTTAGTTAGAACTGTTAATATGTTATATTGAACTAAAACAGACCTCTTTGCAGCTTCCATCCATCACTTTCAGTTTTATCCTTTGGTCCATCTGGGAAAAGACCTAGGAGGGGCCTTAGAACAGAGTATGTTCAGAACTGGAGCAGACCTTAGAGAGTGTATAGTCCTTTTAGTCATTTTACAGATGGGGAAACTGATCCAAGAAGGACAAGGTCATACAGAAAGTCAGTGACAGGGCCAGAAACTATTTTATCTAACTTCTAATCCTAATATTTCTATGACAATATTTTTAGTACATTTATGGTCTTCATTTATATTAACTGAAAAAAACATTGCTCGGTTGGAAACTCTATTTATGGGCTTGTCATTGAATGATGCTGTCTATGCTGAACATAGATGTTCTAAATCTTTGTGTGTGTGTGTGTGTGTGTGTGTGTGTGTGTGTGTGTGTGTGATGGGCATTTTTGGCAGTAGGGTAAAGCCTGTAGACCCTTCTAAATATATGAATAAAAATTTTCAGACATTTTTTAAGGCATGTTCAAGTCTTCATGACTACTTTGGGAGTTTTCTTGGCAAAGATACTGGAGTGATTTACCATTTCCTTCTCCAACTTATTTTACAGATGAGGAAACTGAGACCAATGGGGTTAAGTGACTTGTCCCAGGTCACATAGCTAATCTGAGGTCATATTTGAACTCAGGAGGATAAATCTTCCTAACTCTAGGACCTAGCTGCCCTACATAAGATATAAACAGAAATCAATTTTATTGAAATAGTTACTAAAATATTAAAAAAACCATTTTGGACTCTAGGTTACAAACATGTCACCTAATAGAACTTACCATGAGGACCATGATACATGGAACCTGGGAGAATGGTCTGGTTTGGAATTAATGATTGAGAGAGGGAAAGAAGCAAGAACCTGAGAGCCTGAATACTGTTCTGTGATGTGGCCTGTTTGGAATGGGCTTGGAGCTTTGCAGAAGGTGTTAATGTTAAGGACAAAAGTCAGAGAACACCTTTTAGGGCCATGTTGGCAAAACTATGGTACATAAGCCGGAGGGGACTGCTCCCTTCCCCCTCTCCATTGCACCAGAGGACATTCCTCACATGACTCATACCTCTGCCCAGCAGCCCAATGGGAATGCTTCCTCCCTCCCCTGACTGGGGTAAGGTAGGGGGCTCACTTGCAGCATGAGGGTTGCCATTTGGACACTCAGTCTCTAAGGTCTCTAAAAGGTTCTCCATCATCATTCTGGGGCACTGACAGTCAGCTAGGAGATGCAACAGGTAGGAGCACAGGAGTTGGAGACAGAAAGACCTAAGTTCAAATCCAGGCTTAGATGATTACTAGCTGTGCAATCCTGGAATGATCACTTAACTGCATTTAGCATTAGTTTCCTCATCTGTAAAATGGGGATAAGGCTTGTTAAATATTACACCATTTCACATACTTTACAGTCCAGCAATGCATAGAGTGCCAGGTCTGGAGTCAAGAAGACTCGTCTTCCTGAGTTTGAGCCTGGCCTCAGATGCTTGCTAGCTGGATGAACCTGAGCAAATCACTTTAGCACTGTTGGCCTCAGTTTCCTCCTCTGTAAAATGAGCTGGAGAAGGAAATGGCAAACCACTCCAATATCTCTGCCAAGAAAACCCCAAAAGGGATCATGAAGAATCTGACACAACTGATTTGCCTCAGTTTCCTCCTCTGTAAAATGAGCTGGAGAAGGAAATGGCAAACCACTCCAGTATCTCTGCCAAGAAAACCCCCAAAGGGATCATGAAGAATCTGACACAACTGATTTGTCTCAGTTTCCTCATCTGTCAAATGATCTAGAGAAGGAAATGGCAAACCACTCCAATATCTCTGCCAAGAAAACCCCAAAAGGGATCATGAAGAATCTGACACAACTGATTTGCCTCAGTTTCCTCATCTGTCAAATGATCTGGAGAAGGAAATGTCAAACTACTCCAGTGTCTTTGCCAGGAAAACCCCAAATGGGGTCATGAAGAATCTGACACAACTGGTTCGCCTCAGTTTCCTCATCTGTTAAATGAGCTGGAGAAGGAAATGGCCAACCACTCTAATATCTCTGCCAAGAAAAACCCTAAATGAGGTCACGAAGCATTGGAGAGGACTGGAACAACTGAAAAACAACAACAAAATCAAATGGGGATAATAGCATCTCCCTCCCAGGGCTTGTCGTAGGGATCAAACTAGATAAAAGAGGAGAACATTTTGCAAATCTCAAAGGCCAGTGATGATGATTATTATTGCTGCTGTTGTTGTTGTTTGCTCCAGTCCCTGGCTGTCCTGCATGTGATTGGCCAGGCTCTCTGAATCTGCCTGGGTTCCCCTCAAAGGGAAAAGCTGCCCCTCCCTGCCAGCATCTCCCACCGGCCTCTAGCTGATGTTAGCAGCCAACAGCTTTGATGTGTGAATGAGTTGCTGGGAGAACAGAACTCTCTTAGTCATCATTCTCTTGTTCCGGGTCTGAATTCTGGCTCTCGTCAGGGAATTAGCTGGAGTCTTTGCAAACAGTTACTCAGACTGTTCCCTTAGGATGGTCTGAGTCACTTCTGGTATCTTCAGGCTGCAAAGGGAGGGGGAAGAGTTTCTTAGAGAATTCAGCCTCCGTTCCAGATGCATCCCGGCAACGTGCACTGATTCAGAGTGGCAGGAACTGATACTGATTTGGACAGTTCACTTGACCCTTTTCCTGTTGGGCAGCTGAGATGCTTTACATTCTTCAATTAGTGTCAGGGAGAAATGAAAACTCCAGGATTGCCCCTCGTGGAGAGCCAGAAAGGGCCCTTGGCAGGAAGTCAGGAGCCCCAAGTTTTCTCCTTCCCCTGCTGCTAACTAGCTGGGTGATGTTAGGAAAGTAACTGTCCCTCTCTGGTCTCAGGTCCTGCTTTAAGGTGAATATCGTGGGGTCTTAGGGTTTTAGAACTGGAAAAGAACTTAGACATCTTCAATCTGCCTTTCCAGGCTTGTTAAATATTACACCCTTTTACGTGCTCTACAGTCCAGCAGCTAGTTGGTACTACCATGGATAGAGTGCCTGGCCTGGAGTCAGAAAGACTTGAGTTCAAATCTGTTCTCGGATGTCTATTAGTTGTGTAGCCCTGGGCAAGTCACTTAAGCCCAACCAATCGTCTAGCTCTTACTGCTCTTCTCTCTTAGAATTGATAATAAGAGGGCAGCTGAGTAGCTCAGTGTCTTGAGAGCCAGGTCTAGAAATGGGAGGTCCTGGGTTCAAAGCTGGCCTCAGACACGTCCCAGCTGTGTGACCCTGGGCAAGTCACTTGACCCCCATTGCCTAGCCCTTATCACTCTTCTGCCTTGGAACCAATACACAGTATTGATTCCAAGACGAAAGGTAAGGGTTTAAAAAAAAGAATTGATAATAAGACAGAAGGTAAAGGTTTAAAAAAATAGCTCAGTGGAGATGCTATCTTCTTCACAAGACTTGGTCTGAAAGCCCTGGCTCCTAGTTTGTATAGCCTTTGTGTAATAATAATAATAATAATGCAGTAGTTAGTGATGACACATAATGTAATAATAGCTAGCCTTATCTACCAGAGAAATATTCTCCTATATTTATTTTGGCTATTTTGCATCACAATAATAATAGCTTGGCACTTTAAAGTTTGCAAAGGACTTTAAAAATATTTCATTTGATCCTCACAACTCTAAGAGTTAAGTGCTATTTTTATTCCCATTTTTCAAATGCAGGCACTGAGGCAGACAGAGGTTAAGTGACCTGCCCTGGGTCACACAGCTAAAAAGTATTTGGGGCTGGATTTGAACTCAGCCCTTCCTGACTCTAAATTCAGTGCTCAGTCCTCTTCGTTATATGTGGATATGATGTCTCCTGTGATAGGACAAAAACTCTTTGAGAGGAGAGACTGTTTCATGTATGTCTTTGTATCCGAGGACCTGACACAAAGTAGATTATTAATAAATGTTTGGTGGTTGTTGGTGCAGCTGGGTGGTACAGTGGATAGAGCTCTGAACTTGTTAAGAACTGAGTTCAAGTGGAATTCCTCATTGATTATGGGAGGGGGTGGGAGGAGGGGAGGGAAAGAACATGAATCATGTAACCATGGGAAAATGTTCTAAATTAATTAAATAAATTAACTTGAATTCTTAAAAAAAAAAAGAACTAAGTTCAAATTTTGTCTCAGTTATTTCCTGAATTGTGTGACCCTGGCAAAGTCACTTAACCTCTATTTGCCTCAGTTTCCTTACCTATAAAATGAGTCTGATAGTACCCAGCTGACAGGGTTGTTACAAGGATTAAATGACAAAATAAATGTGTTTTAGAAATCTTAAATTTTACAAATTGCAGTTGATTCTATTCCAAACCCCTCATTTTGCACATAAGGTGACCAGTTTCGTAAGAGGTGTGATGAAATGGGGGCCCTAGATTGTGAGGCAGAGGACTCACCCACCTAGTGTTTGTCACCTATCTCTGTTGCATACTGCCCATGTGACTCTGGGCAAGTCACTTCACCAAGTTCCCTGAGCCTCAGTTTCCCCATCTGCAAAATAAGGGTGTACCAGCTCCTTTTCAAGTTTTTTTTTCTCACTTTAAATCCTACTTCCCTCTGACAGTGAATGCATCTGCAAATGATAAGCACTACCTTGTCTGCTTCCCAGGGCTCTTATGTAAGGACAGATTGAAATAATGTACCCATAAGCCCTCAATAAACTGTAAAGTGAGCTTGGGGCACAGGGGAGGTGTGAATGCTGTTAGTATGTTCCAGTGCTAATAGGGTAAGTTGGTGGGGAAATAGCTTCTGTCTTTATCTTTGTGGTAATGATCATTTTGGTTCTCTCGGGCGCCTGGGTTATCTCACTTGCGCTTTCTTAAATACTTTATGAGACTTCAAGTGTTTAACAGTTTTCTCTTCTCTTCCCTTGGCAGGAGAACCCCCCAGACCCCCCCCCCAACATCCAGACTCCTCCTTTCAATAGGAGAATTCACCACATCCTTGGGTGGACCCATTGAGCTCTTGGTTAGCTAATGAGGAAGTATCCTTCCTGCCTGAAATGCCTTGTGAGGGGCTTTTTGCAGGGTTTGTCTGATCCCTCATTAGCTAAAACCTCTTCAGATAAAGACCAGTGTGGGCAGATTGGCCCAGTAAGGCCCCTCTTGGGATGCTTCCTTTCGGTTTTTGTGAGAAACATAAAAGAAAACCTTGTTAATTAAGGAAAGTCTTGCAAGACTCAGCATCCGAGGAGGTTGCGTTCTAGGGAGGGATTCTCAGTGTTTCCAGGATGCCGGGCTTGCTGGTCCTTTCGCACCTGGTCCATTCTTCCCTCTCCTTCCTCAGGAATTCTTGAAGTCCTACCCAATGACATGGGATCCATGTTTTTTCATTCATCTACCTATCTGCTTTTCTGCCACTGATTGTCTGGGGCATGTATCCACTGGGGGCTCGCTCACACTGTCTGCTCTCTAGTTGTCCTGGTGACCAGAAGAGGCACTGGATTGGAAGGGCACCAGAGACTCTGGGGCTTGGGGCTTTGGAAAATAAAAGAATTCAGAGCTTTACTTGACAAGAAGTCAATTAAAAAGAGAATACAGAGGCAAAGTCGAGGTAGCATCCTCTGGTGAAGATGTACTGGGTTTGGAATCAACAGAACCTGGTTCAGATCCAGCTTACTACTGGTGTGACCTTGGACAAGTCACTTAACTTCCTCTGCAAAGTGAGAGGACTGGATTCTATGGTCCTTCTAGTCCTGTCCTGCTCCACTATTAGTGTCAGATGGGGGGAGGCTTTGCTGTTCAGTTGTTTCACTCATGTACAACTCTGTGCTACTCCATTGGAAGTTTTCTTGGCAAAGATACAGGAGTGGTTTGCCATTTCCTTCTCCAGTTCTTTTTACAGATAAGGAAACTGAGGCCAATAGGGTTAAATGACTTGCCCAGAATCACACAGCTATTAAGTGTCTGAGGCTGGATTTGAACTCATGAAGATGGGTTTTCATGATTCTAAACCAGCTCTCTATCCACTGGGCCACCTAATTGACCAGAGTGGAAGGGATAAAACTAACCAGGAAGGATGTCTCATCTGATGGAACTTAACCCTGGGATTTGGTCATTTTGAGACTAGATTGCCTTTCCTATCCCTCCCAGTTCTATATCTAGTATCCCTCTCTCAAAATAAACAAGTGATTCTAGTATGAGTGAATGGGTCCTGGGTCTGGAGTCCAGGGATCTGGCTTGAGAGCCCAGTTTTGCCACTTGGATGGCTTCTCGTTGGATCTCAGTATCTTCCGTTGTAAAATGAGGGGCTGGGGCTAGATGACCTCCGAGTTCCCTTCCAACTGTGACTCTATGAACCTGTGTCTCTCACTTGTGCCCTGTGTGACCTTGGGCAAATCACTTCTCTTTAGCTCTTGGTTTCTTCCTCAGTTTGGGTTAGGTGACCTCTGAAGTTCCTTTTAGCTCTAAATTCTATGATTCTGAAGTCCTAAATTCCTGTACAAACCCTACAAATGGCAATAACGGAATGTATCAGAATGTGTGATCTGTAGTCAGACGATCTGGGCTCAAAGGCTGGCTCTGCTTTTTACTATCTGTATGACCCTGGGAAAGTCACTTCCCTTCTCTGGATTTCAGATTTTTCAGATCTTATCTGAAAAAAATGGGAGTGCTAGACTAGAAGTTCCTGAACAGTCCACTGTACCTCTAGGCAAGGCAAGAAGCATTTATTGACTTAATTTTTAAACACAGAATCTATACTGTGAATTGGTTTCAAGGCAGAAGAGCAGGAAGGACTAGACATTGGGGGTTAAGTGACTTGCCCAGGGTCACACAGCTGGGAAGTGTTTGAGGTCAGATTTGAACCCAGTACCTCCCATCCCCTAGGTCTGGCTCTCAATCCACTGGGGCACCTGGCTACCTGCTTAGAATGAGACTTCTTGAATTCAGGGCCAGAACCCTCTCCACCTATGAAAAGCATTTATTAAGTACGTACTATTTACCAGGCATCCTGCTAAACTGGGATCCAAATACATACAGAAATAGAGTCCCTGCCCTCAAGGAGCTCACATTGGAATGGGGGGAAATAACATCTAAAGGAGGGAGGGACAAAAATGCCTGCCTGGGAGCCCAGTGAAGATGCCCCCCCCCCCCAAATCAGAGGCATAGCCTGGAGGGGAAGGAAGATCAGCTGGCTTGAGCCCTTCTCCAAAATGAACCTCAGGAGGATTTCCCCAATGGGGGAGTGGGGCTGGGGGCTGGCAGGGCCAGTGGATGTTCAGGGGTGATGAGACGCCAAGCGTTCCGGGGGGTTCCAGGGCAGACGACAGCAGAGGCATAATACTGAAGTTCAGAAATTGAGAAGCAAAACAGCTGGGTGGTCCAATCTCCAAGCTATTGTCTATAATCTCTGTTCTATGAGCTGCGTTATCAAGGGAAGCCCTGGAGGCTTTGTCTCTGAGAGTGTAATAGCAATAATAATAGGAGCTGACAGTCAAAAGTTCTTTGAGGTTTAAGTAAAGAGCTTTTCATATAACATCCTATTTAAACCTGTACACAATCCCAGAAGGTAGGGGCTATTATTATCCCTATTTTACAGATGAGGAAACTGAGGCAGAAAAGAAGTGATTTACTCAAGGCACACGGTGAGCAAGTATCTATCCATGGTACTGCCCAGGTGCTAATGCCTGCTGAACCAAATGGAATTTCTGCTGTCCGTGCCCATGCTTCCTCTCCTGTGCCCCAATGCCCAATGAGTATGAGCAGAGAGCCAAGGAAAACCCAATCTGGCCCCAGAGTGATTCTCTCCTAGTATTGCAAGAAGCATGGAGGGCCAGAGGGCTTGGGGTCTTTCTAACGTACATTTCCTTCCCGTTCTGTCCCAAATGATTGAAAAGGGATCATAAGACCAAAGAACCTCTTTATTGAACTAAATAATGCAGGAGGTGTCTGGTGGCACAGTGTCCTGAAATCCTACCACTTCGGCAGAGTGTGGGTGACATATCGCACTCTTCCCTCTACATAATTTGCACCCTTCCTCAGTGTGTGCGGCCCCTCGAGCATGCCACCATGCCTGCTGCCTACTCCCCAATTCAGGCCATATCCCTGGCTAGCTGGGCTGGTCCCCAGGGCCAGCAGTGACCCTGGGCAGCAGATCTCTGGGCACACCAGCCTGCGGGAAGAAGGAGATGAGGAGCAGAGTAGAACACACCTCAGCAAATGGGGTTAATGAGGATGGATCTCTACTGCGAAATTGGCGGCTGGGCTTGGCCATCTATCCCGGCATCTGGCACTGGTGCTTTGCAGTTAAGGGAAGCAGGGAGTTCTGAGGGTCTCAGAATCAGGACAGGGGTTTGAGAGGGAGGCTAGGAATGAGGGAAGCACTGCCAATCTCTGTTCCTTTTAGTAATCCTGGATGGGGAAATAGTCCATTTAAGCTAGATCCGTGGACAGGTAAGAATGACCAATCAAAGAGCATTTCTACATTCATATTTAATACATAAATTTAATTATAAATACATTTATAAATAAAATCAATTTATAAATAAAGCATATACAAAATATACGTGCTAGGCACTGTGCTGAACTGGGAATACAAAGAAAGACCAAAAAATAGCCCTTGTCTCCAAAGAGCTGACATTCTGTCTGGAAGGAAACATCTGTACATAAATAATTAAAATTTTTAAAAATGGGGCAACCAGGTGACTCAGTGGACAGGGAGCCAGGTCTGGAGACAGGAGGACCTGGGTTCAAATCTGGTGTCAAACACTTCCTAGCTGTGTGACCCTGGGCAAGTCATTTAACTCTAATCATCTAGCCCTTAACACTCTTCTGCCTTGGAACTGATAACTTAGTAATAATTCTAAGACAGAGGTAAGAGTTTAAAAAAATTAAAAACATATAACATACTTTTTTGAGAAGGGAGCTGGGGTGAATTAAGAAAGACATTATAGGAGGAGACACTGGAGGGGAGCTACAAATATAGAGTCTTTGAAAAATTTATTAATAATTTAAAAAATTATTTTCATTTTCCAATATATCTCTTCCTTTTTTTCTCCCAGAGTTATTCCATCATTTTTCAGTCACATCCAACTCTTTGTGACCCCATTTGGAGTTATCATGGCAAATATAATGGAGTGGATAACTATTTCCTTCTCTAACTCATTTTACAGATGAGGAAACTGAGGCATACAGAGTCAAGTGACTTGCCCAGAGTCATACAACTAGGAAGTATCTGAGGCCAGATTTGAACTCAGGAAGAGTTTTTCCTGACTCATCGGTGTGATGCTCTAATTACTGCATCTTCTAGAGGTCCATTCAGCCAGAAAACCATCTCTTCTAATGAAGAATAATTCAAGGGGATAGAGTGGGGAAGGAAGCAATTCTGCAAAGCTAACCAACGTACTAGACAGTAGTCTACATCTTCCACCTCTCCAAAGAAGGGTGCACTGCCTTTTTCATATGTATTTTTTCTGGAGAGCTTGATCATGATCATTTCTTAGCATTAGGTTGTTGTTGTTTCCATTTACCTTGTTCTAGTCATTGTGTCTATTGTTTCCCTGGTTCTGCTTTTTTCACTTTTCATCAGTTCATTTGTGTCTTCTCATTCTTTTCCACACACTTCATACACCTCATTGTCTATAGCACAGTCATTTTCCACAGCATCCATGGACCACGACACGTTCAGCCATTCGCTCTCGAGTCTCCCATCTTCCTCTTACCCAGCCCAAACCCTGCATATCTCTGAGCTCCGCAGAGCTGAGATGGTCCAATTGAACTGCCTTGAATTGAAAGTGTGCACTGCTGCTTGGAGTTCACAAAGAGAAATTCATTTCTGAACAAAGAGGTTTTTCCTTTTTTTTCGTTTTCCTTGAGATTGGATTTTTGCAGCCTGAGGGGCCAGGTAATTTCTGGGGTTTTAACAAAGGGAGAGAGATGGCCCATTTCTTGGGCCTCAGTAGATGGGGAGGGGAAGGTGAGAAAGGCTGAACTCTGGCTGTGTGGTCCTTTCTGGCGTACTTGCCTCCTACCCCAGCACCCATCTCTGCCCTCCACATCCATTCTTCTCCTCCCAAGCAATTTCAGAGGCTGCCAGGAGAAACAGATGATTCAGGCCTGAACTTCTAAAAAATGGTGTTTTTATCCAGTAAACCATGGGGGGAAATGGCTTTTTTCATTGCCACAAAAACATGGGTTCTGAGTGAGTCTCAGCATCTTTGTCATCCTTTTAGAAATGCCAAACCTGTTCAGGGAAGATTTCATGTCCTGCCATGGGGCGAGCAAATTAGGGGACTGCTGAAGGGAAGTGTTCTGCTCCCCTTTGCAGTTAGGGCTTTGGGGCTGTTCAGAGCTCAATGTGGTGCCACTCGAGGATGCATTTAGACACCGCCGTGTGCCCACGTTTGGGGCCTCATCCTAAAGATGTCTTTCTGGCTGTCTTAGAATCAATGTTAAGTCTTGGTTCAAAGGCAGAGGAGTGGTAAGAGCTAGGCAACTGGAGTTGAGCTACTTGTCTAGGATCATATAGCTAAGAAGTATAGGAGGCCAGATTTGAACCCAGGTGCTCCTGGCTCTCTATCCACTGAGCCACCTAGCTGACCCAGAAATCCTCTGGGTTTTTTTTTTAAATCTTTACCTTCTGTCTTAGAATCACCCCTAAGGGGAGCACCTGCGTGGCTCAGTGGATGGAGAGCCAGGACCAAAGACAGGAGGTCCTGGGTTCAAATATGGCCTCAGACACTTCTCAGCTGTGTGACCCTGGGCAAGTCACTTCACCCTCATTGCCCAGCCCTTACCACTCTTCTTCCTTGGAACCAACACCTAGTTTTGATGCTAAGACAGAAGGTAAGGGTTTAAAAAAAGAATCAATCCTAAGTATAGATTCCAAGTCAGAAGAGAGGAAAGCACTAGGCAAAGGAGGTTAAGTGATTTGCCCTGGATCACACAGCTAGTAAATGTCTGAAGCCATATTTGAACTCAGTACCCTCCATCTCTAAGCCTGGCTTTCTATCTAATGAGCTACCCATCTGCCCTGAAAACACCTTTCAAAAAGGTGGTACTTCCTCGGCAGGAGATATAAGATCATCACATTATCTTGCCTCATCCTACCCCTTTCATCCAAGGTATCCTTGAGAAGGTAGGCAGCTAGATGGCAAGGGTGGATAGAGTGCCAGGTCTGGGAAGTCAAGAACACTTAGCTTCCTGAGTTCAAGTCTGGTCTCAGACACCTCAGATACTGGGCAAGTGACTGAACCTTCTTTGCCTCAGTTTCCTCTTCTGTAAAATGAGCTGGAGAAGGAAATGGCAAATCACTCCTATATCTTTGCTAAGAACATTTCAAGTGAAGTCATAAGAAGTCTAAAATGACTCAACAACAGCAACATCCTTGAGAGGGAGATCTTTTATTCTAGGGTTATGATTTTAAAAATTGTCAATTTAGAACTGGAGGGGACCTTTGAATCCAACTCCATTTTACAGCTGAAAAATTGAGGATCACACAAAAAGCTAAATAACTTGCCCAGGGTCACACAACAAGAATATATCTGATTTGAAGGATGCAAAGGCAGTTGGTCTACCAGACTCCAAGTCTAACATTATCTAGCTGCCTCACTGGGGATGGGACTTTCAACTCCATCCCTGTCCTCAAGGAACTCACAGTCTAACAGGTAGAAACAATAACACTCATTATCTAATTAAAATAATAAAACAAATAACTATGATACATGGTTAATCAAGCAACAGACATTAAGTGGCTATAATATGCCAGATAGCCCTGGGAGATATAGATGATCATTTTTTAATTAAAACCCTTACTTTCAGTCCTACTAACAATTCTTAACACAGAAAGGCAAGGGCTAGGCAAACGTGGTTAAGTGACTTGCCCAGGATCACACAGCTAGGAAGCAAATGAGGCTAGATTTGATTTCAGGTCCTCTAACCACTTAGCCACCTAGTTGCTCCTTGGGAAAAATAATCTCCAATATCCAGGAGCTCACATTGTAAGGGAAGGAATGAGGTAAGGACAAAGGAGAATTCCAGGCAAAGTGTTAGAAGAAAACCGACAAGTGAGAGATCACTTATAGCCAAGGCAGTGTATCATGAGAATCTTCACAGAGGAGGTGGCACCTGAG